>NC_134356.1:25647472-25759972 GCF_048569485.1 Anomaloglossus baeobatrachus
CTGTGAATTCAGATAGCAGCAGCATGGAGGGCATTATACAGCAGCACTGAGCAGTGTAGATGTGAATGCAGGAAGCAGCAGCATGGAGGGCATTATTCAGCAGCACTGAGCAGTGTAGCTGTGAATTCAGATAGCAGCAGCATGGAGGGCATTATACAGCAGCACTGAGCAGTGTAGCTGTGAATGCAGGAAGCAGCAGCATGGAGGGCATTATACAGCAGTACTGAGCAATGTAGATGTGAATCCAGATAGCAGCAGCATGGAGGACATTATACAGCAGCACTGAGCAGTGTAGCTGTGAATCCAGATAGCAGCAGCATGGAGGACATTATACAGCAGCACTGAGCAGTGTAGCTGTGAATCCAGATAGCAGCAGCATGGAGGCCATTATACAGCAGCACTGAGCAGTGTAGATGTGAATTCAGATAGCAGCAGCATGGAGGACATTATACAGCAGTACAGAGCAGTATAGATGTGAATCCAGATAGCAGCAGCATGGAGGACATTATACAGCAGTACTGAGCAGTGTAGAGGTGAATCCAGATAGCAGCAGCATGGAGGACATTATACAGCAGCACTGAGCAGTGTAGATGTGAATCCAGATAGCAGCAGCATGGAGGACATTATACAGCAGCACTGAGCAGTGCAGCTGTGAATCCAGATAGCAGCAGCATGGAGGACATTATACAGCAGCACTGAGCAGTGTAGATGTGAATCCAGATAGCAGCAGCATGGAGGACATTATACAGCAGCACTGAGCAGTGCAGCTGTGAATCCAGATAGCAGCAGCATGGAGGACATTATACAGCAGCACTGAGCAGTGTAGATGTGAATCCAGATAGAAGCAGCATGGAGGACATTATACAGCAGCACTGAGCAGTGTAGATGTGAATTCAGATAGCAGCAGCATGGAGGACATTATACAGCAGCGCTGAGCAGTGTAGCTGTGAATCCAGATAGCAGCAGCATGGAGGCCATTATACAGCAGCACTGAGCAGTGTAGATGTGAATTCAGATAGCAGCAGCATGGAGGACATTATACAGCAGTACAGAGCAGTATAGATGTGAATCCAGATAGCAGCAGCATGGAGGACATTATACAGCAGTACTGAGCAGTGTAGAGGTGAATCCAGATAGCAGCAGCATGGAGGACATTATACAGCAGCACTGAGCAGTGTAGATGTGAATCCAGATAGCAGCAGCATGGAGGACATTATACAGCAGCACTGAGCAGTGTAGATGTGAATTCAGATAGCAGCAGCATGGAGGACATTATACAGCAGCACTGAGCAGTGTAGATGTGAATTCAGATAGCAGCAGCATGGAGGACATTATACAGCAGTACTGAGCAGTGTAGATGTGAATTCAGATAGCAGCAGCATGGAGGACATTATACAGCAGCACTGAGCAGTGTAGATGTGAATTCAGATAGCAGCAGCATGGAGGACATTATACAGCAGCGCTGAGCAGTGTAGATGTGAATCCAACATAAATATTTGCTAGAAAACAACTTTCTCTAGTTGTCATTACCCTCTCTCTCACTCTGCTCCTCTCCCTTCCTATGTCCATTGACTTCAATGGGCAGCTGTAATCTGATCCCTCAGTGACCAAGATTGATTTTAGATGAAGTGGCTTATAAGTAGTGAAATATATTTCTCTGATAAGATACATCGCAAAAATGTTTATGTTCGCTTTAGGCAATGTTTGTTAAGACAACAGTGATCTTTCAAAGCACCTCTCCTGTGTTTTTTTGTTTGTGCGTTAAATGCAAGTCCCCTGCCACGTTTCATACTCACCTTCCGTTGGTTTCATCCGCTATCATAACTGCTCCCGTCAATCTGTGACCTGCCAGCAGCTCCATGGAGATCACAACTCAATACAAGTCTATGGGAGCCTCTTTCCAGCTCTCATAGACTTGCATTGACAGCTTGTGACTCAACTTTTGACTATTTGGGACTGGAGAGGCATCATTAAATGATGAAGACGTCGTAGGGTGAGTATATGACAGGGGGCAGTGAAAGTAGATTTAAAGTGCCACTCCAAAGCTGAAAAAAACCCTGCTGGAGTGGTCCTTTAATTGCAACTCCCCAACCCTCTCTGATACTTACCTTCTGGTGGCTTCATCCACTATTGTTACCACTCCGACAATTTGTGACCTGCCGGCAGCTAAAGTGTTTCATGAAGTGTGCCGGAGATCACAACTCAATACAAGTCTATGGGAGCCTCTTTATGGCTCTCATAGACTTGTAATGAGAGCTTGTGACTTTGTGGGACTGGCGCAGCATCAGTAAACGGTGAAGACGTCAGAAGGCGAGTATATGACGGGGCAGAGAAATTAGATTTAAAGCGCCACTCCAGAGCTGAAAAAAACCTACTGGAGTGGTCCTTTAAATGCAACTCCCCAGCCCTGTCTGATACTTGCCTTCTGGCGGCTTCATCTGCTATCGCCGCAACCCCGACAATCTGTGACCTGTTGGCAGCTCCGGTGTTTCATGGACATCACAACTCAATGCAAGTCTATGGGAGCCTCGTTCTGGCTCTCATAGACTTGCATTGAGAGCTTGTGACTCAACTTCTGACTTTTTGGTGAAGACGTCGTAAGGTGAGTATATGATAGGGTGTAAGGAAATTAGATTTAAAGTATTACTCCAGAGTTGAAAAAACCCTGCTGGAGTGGTCCTTTAAATGCAACTCCCCAGCCCTGCCTGATACTTGCCTTCTGGCGGCTTCATCTGCTATTGCTGTGACCCCGACAATCTGTGACCTGCTGGCAGCTCTGGTGTTTCATGGACATCACAACTGAATACAAGTCTATGGGAACCTCGTTCTGGCTCTCATAGACTTGTAATGAGAGCTTGTGACTTTGCGGGATTGGAGCAGCATCAGTAAACGGTGAAGACATCAGAAGGAGAGTATATGACAGGGGGCAGGGAAATTTGATTTAAAGCGCCACTCCAGAGCTGAAGAATCCCTGCTGGAGTGGTCTTTTAAATGCAACTCCCCTTCCCTGTCTGATATTCGCCTTCTGGCGGCTTCTGCTATCTCTACAGCCCCGACAATTTGTGACCTGCCAACAGCTCCAGTGTTTCATGGAGATCACAACTCAATACAAGTCTATGGGAGCCTTGTTCTTGCTCTCATAGACTTGCATTGAGAGCTTGTGACTCAACTTCTGACTTTTTGGTGAAGACGTCGTAAGGTGAGTATTTGACCGGGATCAGGAAAATTAAATTTAAAGCACTCCAGACCTAAAAAACCTTTACAGGAGTGGTCATTTAAATGCAACTCACCAGCCCTGTCTGATACTCACCTTCTGGTGGCTTCATCTGCTGTCGCCTCCGCCCCGGTAATTTGTGACCCGCCGACAGCTCCAGTGTTTCTTGGAGATCACAACTCAATGCAAGTCTATGGGAGCCTCTTTCTTGCTCTCATAGACTTGCATTGAGAAATGGTGAGTTAAGTTCTGACTTCGTGCGACCGAAGCTGCATCAGTAAACCATGAAGACATTGGAAGGTGAGTATATGACAGGGGGCAAGGAAATTAGATTTAAAGCGCTCCAGACCTGAAAAAAAACCCTGCTGGAGTGGTGCTTTAAATAGGTTGCATGCAGTCACCATTAGAGCGAGCTGCTGTACACAGTGAGCTCCCTCTAGTGGCAGAAAGAAGGAAGTACAGCTAATTACTATCCTTTCTCAAGCCATGATTCTTGTGGTGATAGTTTCTAGACCTTTGAGTGTTATCATTTTTTTTTTTTACTGTTTCTTTAAGGAAATAGTTTTCGATCGTCCGTATTAGTTGCTGGCACCGATTTGGTGCGAACGTCCTCTTTTTTTTTTCTCCGCGCTCGCCCTTTTCTCCTTCAGCGCTCGTCGCTGTGTCTGCGGTCGTCCATCCTTGTCTGCTCCCACCTCCTCCGTCCGTCCCCTATCTTCCCTTTCCACGCGCCCTCGTTCCCCCTTTTCACAAAAATGCAATTTCATGCCTAATGCATTTTAAGATTCCATCAAGAAGTTTGGTCTTTGATCAGCGGGACGGACGCCCTGCCGGGCGATTTTTTGCTGGCAAAACGCAATTCTCTTAATTAACACAGCGTGTCTGTTTATCGCTAAATAGAATCAAGCTGAGCGCTCTTCATTTTAGTGCCGCGTGCCCCCCGTTAGCCGAATCTCAGCCATGCCAACGGAAAAAGCCTCCTGCCTCCTACACTCCGACTTTTCTCCCATTGTCTGACCTCTAACTTTGGAGTCGAGATTTGGAAATTGCTGTTCCTTCTCTTTGGGAAACTTCTTAACTGATTCTGGGAGGACATTGACTTTAATAGGGACTGTGTAATACCGCATTACACCTGTAGTGGCCACTGTGGAGAACGTCAGCACTCAGAAATTCCAGAAACGGAATGTTCCAATTAATCAATGAGAATTTCTTTTCATTTAAAGGGACAGCAGCATAATAAAACAAGATCCTGATGTATGTGAAGCGCTGCGGAATATGTTAACGCTATATAAAAATAAAGATTTGAAGATCATTTGTTAATTTTTGGCAATGTTTTTTTTTCTACATCGCAATCTGTATTGAAAAAAAAAAATAATAATTTAGAAATCATGCAATTTTCACACTGGCCACTAGGGTTATTTTTGACTCTAAGTTCCTATTTACAAATGACAGATCTGATTGGTTCAGAGGACAGAGTAAAAAGAGAGTGTATCGGAGAGAAGCGTCTGATTGGTTCAGAGCACACAGTAAAAAAGATGGAGAAGATGGAAGCATCTGATTGGTTCAGAGCACCCAGTAAAAAAGAGGGAGGAGAAGATGGAGGCATCTGATTGGTTCAGAGCACACAGTAAAAAAGAGGGAGGAGAAAATGGAAGGATCTAATTGGTTCAGAGCACACAGTAAAAAAGAGGGAGGAGAAGATGGAGGCATCTGATTGGTTCAGAGCATACAGTAAAAAAGAGGGAGGAGAAGATGGAAGCATCGGATTGGTTCAGAGCGCACAGTAAAAAAGAGGGAGGAGAAGATGGAGGCATCTAATTGGTTCAGAGCATACAGTAAAAAAGAGGGAGGAGAAGATGGAAGCAACTGATTGGTTCAGAGCACACAGTAAAAAAGAGGGAGGAGAAGATGGAGGCATCTGATTGGTTCAGAGCACACAGTAAAAAAGAGGGAGGAGAAGATGGAGGCATCTGATTGGTTCAGAGCACACAGTAAAAAAGAGAGAGGAGAAGATGGAGGCATCTGATTGGTTCAGAGCACACAGTAAAAATGAGGGAGGAGATGGAAGCATCTGATTGGTTCAGAGCACACATGATAGGGAGGAACAGAGAGAGGGAAACATTTGATTGGTTCATAGAACACAGTAAACTAGGGAGGAGGAGAGGGAAGACTTTGATTGGTTAACAGCATACAGTAAAAAGAGGGAGAAGAAGATGAAAGCATCTGATTGGTTAAGAGTACACAGTAAAAAGACGGAGGAGAAAAGGGAAGGAAGCATCTGATTGGTTCAGAAAACAGTAAAAAGAAAGGGGAGGAAAGGGAAGTATTTGATTGGTTAAAAGCACACAGTATAAAGACGGAGGAAAAGATTGAAGCATCTGATTGGTTCAGAGCACACATATTAGGGAGGAACAGAGAGAGGGAAACATTTGATTGGTTCAGAGAACAAAGTAAAATAAGGGAGGAGAGGGAAACCTCTGATTGGTTAAGAGCATACAGTAAAAAGAGGGAGGAGAAGATGAAAGCATTTGGCTGGTTTAGAGTATACAATAAAAAGAGGGGAGGGGGGCAGAGAGAACCATCTCATTGGTTAAGAGTATACAGTAAAAAGTGGGAGGAGCAGAGGAAAGCATCTGATTGGTTCAAAGCATATAGTAAAAAGAGGAAAGAGAAGAGGGAAGCATGTGATTGGTTTAGAGCTCACAAAATAGGGAGGAGCAGAGGGAAGGAGCCAACTGATTGGTTCAAAGCACACAGTAACGAGAGGGTGAGCAGAGGTAAGCAGTTGATTGGTTCAGAGGAAACATTGAAAAGAGGGAGAAGCAGTGAGAAGCCTTTGGTTGAGAAAACACAGAATATGGAAGAATAGAGGGAAAGAAGCATCTGATTGGTTAAGAGCAAACAGTAAAGAGAAGTAGGAGCTGAAGGAAAAATCTGATTGGTTCAAAGCATACAGTATAAAGAGGAAAGAGCAGAAGGTAGCATCTGATTGGTTCAAAGCATACAGTATAAAGAGGAAGGAGCAGAAGGAAGCATCTGATTGGTTCAGAGCAGAGAGAATATGGAAGAGCAGAGTGAAGAAAGCATCTGGTTCAGAGCACACAGTAAAAAGAGAGAGGAGCAGAGGGAAGGGTCCCACTAATGCGGGGAAAGTTGTCCTAAAGTCTAGTGTGAACGGGGTGGTAGTGTGCATGTAGACAGTGAACGGCACACCAACATGGAGGACACAGAACCTCTGATCTTCTGATTGATGGGGGTCCCAGCCGTTAGACCCCACGGATCATACATCACATATACTGTGAGAGGGATAACCCCTTTAAGTCGCATCCCAGAATATGGGATAGAATTGGATAATACGTGTAAGGTGGTTTTTCGGAATTGATGACTTATCACTTATTATCACCGTTAGCACCATGACATGTTAGTACCAGGGACGGCACTGACGAGCTGCCATCCATATCACACATATGTCACCGGAGCAGGACCGGGGTGTCAGGGCGGAGGGGAGGTTTTCTGTGAAGATAAAATAAAGGCTGTAACTTTCACACTTGAAGAAATGTCCTAATAATTTCCTTGGAAGAGACAAATGACAAGTGTCAAAAGAGGGACTTCATGAAAGATCGGGTAAGAAATAGGCACAATTAAATTAACCATTTATAACCGTGACAATCACATTATTCCTGGGGCCTTCCCGGTATCTAAAGGCCGGGATATCGGTGTTTACACGACCTCGGAGAATGAAGTTACTCTGCAGCGCCACCAAAGGAGAAACAGAGTATTACAGGGTCCCACTGAAAACAATAGGCTGTCTATGTAATGGTTGCACAGTGGGTCCTTCCCAAGGTGGGATAGTGGTAGTTGTCACATCCTAAGGACCCTGAATTACAGCCACTCCCTAATGACCCTGAAATGTAGCCACTCCCTAAGGACCCTAAAATGTAGCCACTCCCTAAGGACCCTAAAATGTAGCCTCTCCCTAAGAACCCTCAAATCTAGCCACTCCCTTAGGATCTTGATTTGTAGCCACTCCCTAAGGACCCTAAAATGTAGCCACTCCCCAAGGACCCTGAAATGTATCCACTCCCCAAGGACCCTGAAATGTAGCCACTCCCTAAGGACCTTGATTTGTAGCCACTCCCTAAGGACCCTGAAATGTATCCACTCCTCAAGGACCTTGAATGTATCCACTCCCCAAGGACCCTGAAATGTATCCACTTCCCAAGGACCCTGAAATCTACCCACTCCCTAAGGACCCTGAAATGTAGCCACTCCCTAATGAGTCTGAAATCTACCCACTCCCTAAGGACCCTGAAATGTAGCCACTCCCTAAGGACCCTATAATGTAGCCACTCCCTAAGGACCCTATAATGTAGCCACTCCCTAATGAGTCTGAAATCTACCCACTCCCTAAGGACCCTGAAATGTAGCCACTCCCTAAGGACCCTATAATGTAGCCACTCCCTAAGGACCCTATAATGTAGCCACTCCCCAAGCAGTTTGAATGGTATACGCTCCTTTAGGACCCTTAATTGTAGCCACTCCCAAAGGACCCTGAAATGTAGTCATTCTTTAAGGTGTACTTCAGCCTCCTTTCTGTTACAGTGTTACTGCGACTCTCCTTCACTGCACTGCTGCCATCTAGTTGGGAATACGCTGTACTACGTCTCACCAGCCCTTTGTACAGCATGACAGCAGGGACAGCATTCCAGAAGGAGTCGCAATACCAAACACGACCTGTGTACAAGGGGGGCGCTATTTCTATAAAAATAAATAGAAATCCCTTAAAACTCCTCCATAATCCAAAACACAAAGAATTGCAGTAATCCCTGGTACCTTGGAGCTCCGGTTCAAGGAGTTAATATAAAGATTCTCCCTTGCGAGGCGGCTTTTTCTTCTCCTTTTAACTAGTTTCTATTTAAATGCAGATGCCCTGTCTCTTCCTATCTCTTTCTTCCCTTCTCCGGAGCCGGCCGCTGGAAAAGACGTCTTCAATTTAAATGTTAATACGAGACAAACCTTCAAAATGGAGCCGGCGTAGCCGAGCGGGGAGGGCTCCTGACAGTATTTAATATCTCTTTATACCTTATTCCTCCTATTAAAAAGCACTTTATGTAATGGGAGCGCGACCGGCATGAAATCCAGAAGTGGCTTATTTAACACTTGCAGAAAGGACTGCGGAGGGACCCATTGTACGGAGGCTTCATCCCACAGGAACGGACAGCGCCGCCGAGCAGAGAGGTCAACCAGGTCCAGATGTACTGCGTATAGATAGATAGATGAGAAGAGACGGAGAGAAGGTGCAATACTGCGGAGAAACAGTGCAATGGGGTCTTACCCAAAAAGAGAAAAGGGGAAAGAGAGAGCAAAAATCACAGCTGCCGCAAGATCCACAAGTCCTAAAGCTGGAGGTAACGGATAGATAGATAGATGAAAAGAGAGAGAAAGAAAGATGCAATACGGCAGAGAAAAAGCGGAATAGGGTCTTATCCAAACAGAGAAAAGGGGATTAGAGTGCAAAAATCACAGCTGCTGCAAGATCCACGAGTCCTAAAGCTGGAGGTAATGGATAGATAGATATATGAGAAGAGAGAGAAAGAAAGATGCAATACTGCGGAGAAAAAGCAAAATAGGGTCTTATCCAAAAAGAAAAAAGGGGAAAGAGTGCAAAAATCACAGCTGCCACAAGATCTACACGCCATTAAGCTGGAGGTAATGGATAGATAGATGAGAAGAGAGAAAAAAAGTGCAATACTGTGCAGAAACAGTGCAATAGGGTCTTATCCAAAAAGAGGAAAGAGAGAGCAAAAATCACACCTGCCGCAGGATCCACGAGTCCTAAAGCTGGAGGTAATGGATAGATAGATAGATAGATGAGAAGAGAGAGAAAGAAAGATGCAATACTGCGGAGAAAAAGTGGAATAGGGTCTTACCCAAAAAGAGAAAAGGGGAAAGAGAGCACAAAAATCACAGCTGCCGTAAGATCCACACACCGTGAAGCTGGAGGTAACGGATAGATAGATGAGAAGAGAGAAAGAAAGTGCAATACTGTGCAGAAACAGTGCAATAGGGTCTTACCCAAAAAGAGGAAAGAGAGAGCACAAAAATCACAGCTGCCGCAGGATCCACGAGTCCTAAGGCTGGAGGTAATGGATAGATAAATGAGAAGAGAGAAAGAAAGTGCAATTCTGTGAAAAACCAACGCAATAGGGTCTTGCCCAAAAAGAGAAAAGGGGAAAGAGAGAGCAAAAATCACAGCTGCCGCAAAATCCACAAGTCCTAAACCTGGAGGTAACAGATAGATAGATAGATGAGAAGAGAGAGAAAGAAAGATGCAATTCTGTGAAAAACCAACGCAATAGGGTCTTGCCCAAAAAGAGAAAAGGGGAAAAAGAGAGCAAAAATCACAGCTGCCGCAAAATCCACAAGTCCTAAACCTGGAGGTAACAGATAGATAGATAGATGAGAAGAGAGAGAAAGAAAGATGCAATTCTGTGAAAAACCAACGCAATAGGGTCTTGCCCAAAGAGAGAAAAGGGGAAAGAGAGAGCAAAAATCACAGCTGCCGCAAGATCCACAAGATGTAAAGCTGGAGGTAACGGATAGATAGATAGATATATGAGAAGAGAGAAAGAAAGTGCAATACTGTGCAGAAACAGTGCAATAGGGTCTTACCCAAGAAGAGAAAAGGGGAAAGAGAGAGCAAAAATTACAGCTGCCACAAGATCCACAAGACATAAAGCTGAAGGTAATGGATAGATAGATGAGAAGAGAGAGAAAGAAAGTGCAATACTGCCGAGAAACAGTGTAAAAGGGTCTTACGCAAAAAGAGAAAAGGGGAAAGAGAGCGCAAAAATCACAGCTGCCGCAAGATCCACGAGTTCTAAAGCTGGAGGTGACGGATAGAAGCTGGGAGAAGCCTGGAACCATCGCTGAGGTCATATGCTCCTTTGGTGTTTTCTTCCCTATACCAGGTCTATTTAAGCCATACTACTGTCCATATGCTGCAACCCGATGCCTGTCCTGATGAAGGAGCGCGGAGTCACTCCGAAACGCGTTAGTAAATCAGCTTTTCATCGCCTTCATGGACTGGACCGTCGGTTTATCCACAGCAGCGCAGATTGTTCCACGATGATCATTCCAAACAAATAAAGAGAGAGAAAAAGAAAAAGTAAACAAAAAGGAAGAAAGAAAGATGGAGGGAGAGAGGGAGAGAAAGAAAGAAAGGAAGAAAAAGAAAGAGAAAAAGAGTGAGTGTTAGTATAAAAGAAAGAAAGAGAGAGGAAGAGAAAGAAGAAAAGAAAGAGAAGAAGTAAGAAAGTAAGAGGGAAAAAGAGAAAGAAGGAGAGAAAAAGAGAGAGAGTAAAAAAAGAAAATAGGGAAGGATTGAAAAAAGAAAAGAGAGAAAAAGAGAGAGTAAGAAAGAAAGGCAGTGTGGAAGAAAAAGAAGGAAAGAGAGTGAGAGAGAGTAAAAAAAGAAAGAAAACAAAAGGAAAGGGAAAGAAAGAGGGAGGGAGTAAAAGAAGAAAAGAAAGAAAAAGAGACAGTAACAAGGAAAGAGAGAGTAAATGAGAAAGAAAAGAAAGGGTAAGAAAGAAAGAGGGAGGGAGTGAAAGAAGAAAAGAAAGACAAAGAGAGAGTAAGAAAGAGGGAGGGAAGAAAAGAAAGAAAGATGGTGTGAAAGAAAAAAGAGAATGAAAGAAGGAAGGAAAGAAAAAGAAACAAAGAGAAAGAAAAATAGAGTAAAAAAGAAAGAAAGAAAAGAGAAAGAAAAAAAGAAAGAACAAGAAAAAGAAAATAAACTAAAAGAAAAATAACATAAGCAGGGACAGAATGAAAGAAAGAAAGAAAGAAAGAAAGAAAGAAAGGAGGTAAGGAGAAAAGGTTACAGAAAGGAAGGTGGAATGAAGGAAGGAAGACAGAGAAAGAAAGAAAGAAAGAGAAAGAAAGAAAGAAAGAGGGAGGAAGAAAGAGGAAGGGAGGGAGGAAGGAAGAAAGAAAGGAAGGAAGGATGAAAGAAAGAGAAAAGAAGAAAGGGAGGAAGGAAGGAAGAAAGAAAGAGAAAAAGAAAGAAAAAATAATATATGTACGAAAGAAATGAATAAAGACAGAAAATAAAGAAAAGAAAGGAAGGTGGAATCAAGGCAGGAAGACAGAAAAAAAGGAATGAAAGTAGGAAAGAAAGAGAGAAAGAAAGAAAAAGAGAAAATAGAAGACAAAACAAAAAAATATAGACAAGGAAAGAATGAAGGAAACGAAGGAAGGAGAAAATCTGACAGTGAGAAAGGAAAAAATGAAAGAGAACGAAAGAAAGACAAACGCTGACAGTGAGAAAGGGTAAAGAAGGCGGGCCGGTTATCCCGGAGTCAGGGAGCGGCCACACAGGATGATATTTTCATACACTGTATGTTAGAGGAATGGAGACAAGTAGGAGATGAATAAAGGGAGGAGTGGGGGCTCCCAGCAGCACAGAGTGTTTCAGGTGCTGATCCTATGGAAGGTGATGAGAGCAGTGTGAGCTGTATGATATCCATAGAGACCCGCAGAACCTCAGCTCCAAAGGGTAGGTGATGCCTGACACAGCGGTCATTGTCGCCCTCACCATCCAGCCTCCCCATATTGTACAAATTCCATTGCTGTTCTCTACGAGGCGCACTGAGCAGAAAATGTCCATCTGTCCTCTAACTGCCCACAGTGTTATGATTCAGGGACCGAGGAGGATCAAAAATGCAGAATCCCAAATGGTAACAGAGTGGCTGGAACCTTAACGGACTGCAGACCTAATCCTGACACACAACTAGAAGTAGCCGTGGGACGAGCCTATAATGACCTAGTCGTCTCGACACAGCTGCAGAACTAAATATTCTCACAGATAGAAATATAAGAAAGCTAATCTGCCTCGGAGCAGTCCCCAAAGATATAGATAGCCCCCCACATGTAAAGGCTACGGTGATAAAGAAAAACTCAATACAAAGCCAGAAAAGACAGATTCAACAAAGGTGAGGCCCAAACTATCTTTATAGGAAAGGATAGGAAGGAGCACTGTCTGCAGCTGTAAAAACCCTAATATATACTAACACTACTGATATGGAAAAATCCTGAGGGCACACAACCTCGCCCCCACTGTATCAGCACTCAGATGTTACTGGGATCCAAAAACACTAATACAGATGAGGGACCGAATTATACCAAGCATGACACAATACCTTGCAGAATCAAGGAGCTAAGTATACAGACACTCCCACAGGGAATGATCCCATTCCACCAAGAACTCCACACAGACAAAATAGGAATAAAGCATTAGTACTAAAGCAAAAAAAACAACAACAAGAAAGTGGAAAATAAACAGCAGAGTTACAAAGACCACTTATCTGAGAGGAATTCTGGTAGTGAGCAGAGCTGGTTACAGAATGTCCTTAACACACAGAAGACCATTGAGCACCGGCAAGTAACAAGAGAAAACTACTCAGTTATATAGTCCCAATCTGACCCTGATTGCCAGTCCTCTGTAGGTGTGAAACTTTCCTTCCACAAATCAACTCCACCACTAGCACTGACCACAAGAGGGAGCCCCAAACTGGAAAACGTACTCACAACACCACAGGCTGGTTTGAATTTGCTCCTCTCAATGTTTAGTTCACAGCCGGCCGCTCCTATCTGGCCTCCACTGGTAACAGACAGAGGCCGGTCACAGATGGGGCCATTGATGGGGACATGGATGGGACCATGGATGGGGCTCGGATGGGGTCACAGGTGGGGCCATGGTTGAGGCTCGGATGGGGCCATGGATGGGGTCAAATGTGGGGCCGTCAATGGGGCTTAGATGGTGCCAAGGATGGGGCTCAAATGGGGCCATCAATGGGGCTTGGATGAGCACATGGATGGAGCCATAGATGGGGTTTGGATAGGCACATGGATGGGGCTCAGATGGGGCCATGGATGAAGCTTAGATGGGCACATGGATGGGGCTTGGATGGGCCCATGGATGGGGCTTGGATGGACCCATTGATGGGGCTCAGATAGGGTCATGGATGGTGCTCGGATGGGGCCATGGATGGAGCTTGGATGAACACATGGATGGGGCTTGGATGAGCACATGGATGGGGCTTCGATGGGGCTTGGATAGGGCCATGGATGGGGCTTGGATGGGGCTCAGATAGGGGCATGGATGGGATTCGGATAGGGCCATGGATGGGGCTCAGATGGGGCCATCAATGGGGCTGGGATGAGCACATGGATGGGGTTTGGATGGGCACATGGATGGGGCTCAGATGGGGCCATGGATGAAGCTCAGATGGGCACATGGATGGGGCTTGGATAGGCCCATGGATGGGGCTAAGATAGGGTCATGGATGGTGCTCGGATGGAGCCATGGATTGGGCTTGGATGAGCACATGGATGGGGCTTGGATGGTGCTTGGATGGGGTCATGGATGGGGCCATGGATGGGGCTTGAATGGGGCCACTATCTTCTATAGGGTCATTTCACTGACTATTAATATATATAGTATATTTGATTTTACTACTTCAGTCACATCAAAAGCTGAACTCAAAATTCTGCTGTTTCCAGTTAACTCTCATGAACTCTCATTACACTTCTATACAGGGACAGAGATTTTGTGATACAGAGCTCTAAATCCCCCGCACAAATACAGCATTAGAGGGGACTGTTTGTGCCACACACTGAAACACTGCATACGTTTGGCCACTACGAAAGATCAGTCTGGAAGTCGGACCGTAACGGAGCATGCGCAGAGTGATAATAATTTCAGCTGCGGGAACACCACCAGGTGGAGCACAAGACTCTTTAAATGCTCATTGTGTATATAGTTTGCGGTGAGCTCCCCCTAGTGGTGACTGCCGGCAGACAGAATGTTATCGCTTAGTTCTACGACTATGCAGGGAATATGGAGCTTAGAAAAACAGATTAGTAGGCGATGTGGTGGGGGATGTGGAGAGAGATGTGGAGGGGGATGTGGTGGGGATGAGGTGGGGATGAGGTGGGGGATGTGGTGGGGGATGAGGTGGGGGATGTGGTGGGGGATGAGGAGGGGGATGTGGTGGAGGATGTGGAGGGGGAGGAGTGTGTGGTGGGGATGAAGAGGGAGATGTGGTGGGGATGTGGAGGGGGATGTGGTGGGGGATGTGATGGGGGATGAGGAGGGGGATGTGGTGGGGATGTGGAGGGGGATGTGGAGGGGGGATGTGGTGGGGGATGTGGAGGGGGGATGTGGTGGGGGATGAGGTGGGGGATGTGGAGGGGGATGTGGAGGTGGGATGTGGTGGGGGGATGTGGTGGGGGATGAGGTGGGGGATGTGGAGAGGGGATGTGGTGGGGGATGAGGTGGGGGATGTGGTGGGGGATGTGGAGGGGGATGTGGAGGGGGGATGTGGTGGGGGATGAGGTGGGGGATGTGCTGGGGGATGTGGAGTGGGATGTGGAGGGGGGATGTGGTGGGGAGATGAGGTGGGGGATGTGGAGGGGGATGTGGTGGGGATGTGAAGGGGGATGTGGTGGGGGATGTGATGGGGGATGAGGAGGGGGATGTGGTGGGGATGTGGTGGGGGATGTGGTGGGATGTGGAGGGGGATGTGGAGGGGGGATGTGGTGGGGGGATGAGGTGGGGGATGTGGTGGGGGATGTGGAGGGGGTTGTGGAGGGGGGATGTGGTGGGGGGATGAGGTGGGGGATGTGGTGGGGGATGTGGAGGGGGTTGTGGAGGGGGGATGTGGTGGGGATGTGGAGGGGGATGTGGTGGGGATGAGGTGGGGGATGTGGAGGGGGGATGTGGTGGGGATGAGGTGGGGGATGTGGAGGGGGATGTGGTGGGGATGTGGAGGGGGATGTGGTGGGGGATGTGATGGGGAATGAGGAGGGGGATGTGGTGGGGATGTGGTGGGGGATGTGGAGGGGGATGTGGAGGGGGGATGAGGTGGGGGATGTGGTGGGGGATGTGGAGGGGGTTGTGGAGGGGGGATGTGGTGGGGGGATAAGGTGGGGGATGTGGTGGGGGATGTGGAGGGGGGATGTGGAGGGGGGATGTGGTGGGGGGATGAGGTGGGGGATGTGGAGGGGGTTGTGGAGGGGGGATGTGGTGGGGGGATGAGGTGGGGGATGTGGTGGGGGATGTGGAGGGGGATGTGGTGGGGGATGAGGAGAGGGATGTGGAGGGGGATGTGGTGGGGATGTGGAGGGGGATATGGTGGGGGATGTGGAGGGGGATGTGGTGGGGGATGTGGTGGGGGATGTGGTGGGGGATGTGGAGGGGGATGTGGAGGGGGATGTGGAGGGGGATGTGGAGGGGGATGTGGTGGGGGATGTGGAGGGGAATGTGGTGGGGGATGTGGAGGGGGATGTGGTGGGGGATGTGGAGGGGGATGTGGAGGGGAATGTGGTGGGGGATGTGGAGGGGGATGTGGTGGGGGATGTGGAGGGGGATGTGGAGGGGAATGTGGTGGGGGATGTGGAGGGGAATGTGGAGGGGAATGTGGTGGGGGATGTGGTGGGGGATGTGGTGGGGGATGTGGTGGGGGATGTGGAGGGGGATGTGGAGGGGAATGTGGTGGGGGATGTGGTGGGGGATGTGGAGGGGGATGTGGAGGGGAATGTGGTGGGGGATGTGGTGGGGGATGTGGAGGGGAATGTGGTGGGGGATGTGGAGGGGGATGTGGTGGGGGATGTGGAGGGGAATGTGGAGGGGGATGTGGTGGGGGATGTGGAGGGGGATGTGGAGGGGAATGTGGTGGGGGATGTGGAGGGGGATGTGGTGGGGGATGTGGAGGGGGATGTGGAGGGGAATGTGGTGGGGGATGTGGAGGGGAATGTGGAGGGGAATGTGGTGGGGGATGTGGTGGGGGATGTGGAGGGGGATGTGGAGGGGGATGTGGAGGGGGATGTGGTGGGGGATGTGGAGGGGAATGTGGTGGGGGATGTGGAGGGGGATGTGGTGGGGGATGTGGAGGGGGATGTGGAGGGGAATGTGGTGGGGGATGTGGAGGGGGATGTGGTGGGGGATGTGGAGGGGGATGTGGAGGGGAATGTGGTGGGGGATGTGGAGGGGAATGTGGAGGGGAATGTGGTGGGGGATGTGGTGGGGGATGTGGTGGGGGATGTGGAGGGGGATGTGGAGGGGAATGTGGTGGGGGATGTGGAGGGGGATGTGGTGGGGGATGTGGAGGGGGATGTGGAGGGGGATGTGGTGTTTGCTGCAGGCAGTGTACAATGGTTGGAGGTGTAGAATAAATCAATCTCACAGCACAATGCGCCTGAGTGCACGGAATAATGGGATCGCGCATAAAAGCAAATAGTCCTTAGGCAGACCTATAACAGCAGATCTATGGGGGTGGGGGTGAAGCACCAATATCCCCCTCCTCATTGTACTAATGTGACAGGAGAGGATGACTCAAGGACTTAGATTTACTGGAGGGGACGTCCGGTCCCCACAGCACGGACACAGCAGGTTGTGTGACACCGCTATGAGAGGCATCAATGGACGGCGACGGACGTCCTTCACCGCAGAGCCCGACTCCTGCGCCGCGCGAGCGCATGTGACCCTGTCCAGCGCCATCCGCCCTGAATACGTAAGTGTCAGGAATGGTTAATGCATCGTCACCACTAATCTGAAGAGGAAGACACCGGGTCAGAGGCGGGAATCAGAGGAGG
Source organism: Anomaloglossus baeobatrachus (assembly GCF_048569485.1). NCBI lineage: Eukaryota > Metazoa > Chordata > Amphibia > Anura > Aromobatidae > Anomaloglossus > Anomaloglossus baeobatrachus. The sequence goes on from NC_134356.1 coordinate 25,664,346, forward strand.
AATATACAGACAAATCAGAATAATACAAGATAACACTATATGTATATATAATTGCAGTATTATAGTAGTTATACTCTTGTACATAGGGGGCAGTATTATAGTAGTTATATTCTTGTACATAGGGGCAGTATTATAGTAGTTATATTCTTGTACATAGGGGCAGTATTATAGTAGTTATATTCTTGTACATAGGGGCAGTATTATAGTAATTATATTCTTGTACATAGGGGCAGTATTATAGTAGTTATATTCTTGTACATAGGGGCAGTATTATAGTAGTTATATTCTTGTACATAGGGGCAGTATTATAGTAGATATATTCTTGTACATAGGGGCAGTATTATAGTAGTTATATTCTTGTACATAGGGGGCAGTATTATAGTAGTTATATTCTTGTACATAAGGGCAGTATTATAGTAGTTATATTCTTGTACATAGGGGCAGTATTATAGTAATTATATTCTTGTACATAGGGGCAGTATTATAGTAGTTATATTCTTGTACATAGGGGCAGTATTATAGTAGTTATATTCTTGTACATAGGGGCAGTATTATAGTAGTTATATTCTTGTACATAGGGGGCAGTATTATAGTAGTTATATTCTTGTACATAGGGGCAGTATTATAGTAGTTATATTCTTGTACATAGGGGCAGTATTATAGTAGTTATATTCTTGTACATAGGGGCAGTATTATAGTAGTTATATTCTTGTACATAGGGGCAGTATTATAGTAGATATATTCTTGTACATAGGGGGCAGTATTATAGTAGTTATATTCTTGTACATAGGGGGCAGTATTATAGTAGTTATATTCTTGTACATAGGGGCAGTATTATAGTAGTTATATTCTTGTACATAGGGGCAGTATTATAGTAGTTATATTCTTGTACATAGGGGGCAGTATTATAGTAGTTATATTCTTGTACATAGGGGCAGTATTATAGTAGTTATATTCTTGTACATAGGGGCAGTATTATAGTAGTTATATTCTTGTACATAGGGGCAGTATTATAGTAATTATATTCTTGTACATAGGGGCAGTATTATAGTAGTTATATTCTTGTACATAGGGGCAGTATTATAGTAGTTATATTCTTGTACATAGGGGCAGTATTATAGTAGATATATTCTTGTACATAGGGGCAGTATTATAGTAGTTATATTCTTGTACATAGGGGGCAGTATTATAGTAGTTATATTCTTGTACATAAGGGCAGTATTATAGTAGTTATATTCTTGTACATAGGGGCAGTATTATAGTAATTATATTCTTGTACATAGGGGCAGTATTATAGTAGTTATATTCTTGTACATAGGGGCAGTATTATAGTAGTTATATTCTTGTACATAGGGGCAGTATTATAGTAGTTATATTCTTGTACATAGGGGGCAGTATTATAGTAGTTATATTCTTGTACATAGGGGCAGTATTATAGTAGTTATATTCTTGTACATAGGGGCAGTATTATAGTAGTTATATTCTTGTACATAGGGGCAGTATTATAGTAGATATATTCTTGTACATAGGGGGCAGTATTATAGTAGTTATATTCTTGTACATAGGGGGCAGTATTATAGTAGTTATATTCTTGTACATAGGGGCAGTATTATAGTAGTTATATTCTTGTACATAGGGGCAGTATTATAGTAGTTATATTCTTGTACATAGGGGGCAGTATTATAGTAGTTATATTCTTGTACATAGGGGCAGTATTATAGTAGTTATATTCTTGTACATAGGGGCAGTATTATAGTAGTTATATTCTTGTACATAGGGGCAGTATTATAGTAGTTATATTCTTGTACATAGGGGCAGTATTATAGTAGTTATATTCTTGTACATAGGGGCAGTATTATAGTAGTTATATTCTTGTACATAGGGGAAGTATTATAGTAGTTATATTCTTGTACATAGGGGCAGTATTATAGTAGTTATATTCTTGTACATAGGGGCAGTATTATAGTAGTTATATTCTTGTACATAGGGGCAGTGTTATAGTAGTTATATTCTTGTACATAGAGGCAGTATTATAGTAGTTATATTCTTGTACATAGGGGCAGTATTATAGTAGTTATATTCTTGTACATGGGGGCAGTATTATAGTAGTTATATTCTTGTACATAGGGAGCAGTATTATAGTAGTTATATTCTTGTACATAGGGGCAGTATTATAGTAGTTATATTCTTGTACATAGGGGCAGTATTATAGTAGATATATTCTTGTACATAGGGGGCAGTATTATAGTAGTTATATTCTTGTACATAGGGGCAGTATTATAGTAGTTATATTCTTGTACATAGGGGCAGTATTATAGTAGTTATATTCTTGTACATAGGAGCAGTATTATAGTAGTTATATTCTTGTACATAGGGGCAGTATTATAGTAGTTATATTCTTGTACATAGGAGCAGTATTATAGTAGTTATATTCTTGTACATAGGGGCAGTATTATAGTAGTTATATTCTTGTACATAGGGGCAGTATTATAGTAGTTATATTCTTGTATATAGGAGCAGTATTATAGTAGTTATATTCTTGTATATAGGGGCAGTATTATAGTAGTTATATTCTTGTACATAGGGGCAGTATTATAGTAGTTATATTCTTGTACATAGGGGCAGTATTATAGTAGTTATATTCTTGTACATAGGGGCAGTATTATAGTAGTTATATTCTTGTACATAGGGGGCAGTATTATAGTAGATATATTCTTGTACATAGGGGGCAGTATTATAGCAGTTGTATTCTTGTGTAGCTCGAGCAGTTTGCACTTCAGTTTCTTCAAAACCCCTTTGTAAAAGGAAAAGGAATGTTGAGATGAATAATACAGGGCTATAAAAGACAGAAAGGAGGGAGGGCACCAAAAAATACAATGAAGAATACAAACGGGATCAAAGCCACTTAGCACATTGGGCAACTGAAATGCATCAACAAGAAAAAGGACTGTGCAAAATAAGTGGGATCACCACAATAGATAAATATACAAAAATATCTTTATTATAGAATAGGCACAAGTACCAACAACCGATTAAAATCAATTAAAAAAGCAAGGAATACCTCACACCCTCTGATCTGTTTGATTGATTTTGCATTGTCCATCTGCTCCCTTGATGGTCCCAGTCTATGGACACTGTGCTTTAAATCATTGCATTATTACATGTTTGTGGGGTTCGGGCTCCTTGAGGGTGTGAGGTATTCCTTGGGTGTCATACCATTGGCACTCTTAGTATGTGTGTTTTCTATAAGCTGTTTTGCTTATTTAATTGATTTTAATTGGTTGTTGGTACTTGTGCCTATTCTATAATAAAGATATTTGTGTATATTTATGTATTGTGGTGATCCCACTTATTTTGCACATTCCTTTTTCTTGTTGATGAATAATACAGGGCTGCTGCTATTCTGTGTATAGGGAGTGACCTCCTTTACAGTCAGTTATGCCCCCTGTATACCAGCAGCACCGGATTTGTATACCGCAGGATGGTAGAAATGCTCTGCAGCAGAGAAGCTTCATCAGAGTCTGCGGATGGTGAAAAGGTTGAGTGCTTCTTCCCATGTCGGCCATACGTCTGTACATCGCTCTCGACAGCGGCGTGTTCTGTTGTCAGACCCCGGGCTGCAGTGTGCGGAGCGCTGAATGCATTCATTAATTTATAATGTGCTTATAAAGCCTTGAAAATACCTCGTCAACCTGCGCTTAACCCTTCCCCGCCGCACACAGCAGCATGCTGCACTGCACAGGGATAAGGAGGCCTATCAGTCACATTTAAAGGGGTGTTCCATTTTAAGGGAATCAGAAAATCATCTATTGTTTACATTGGACTTCTGAATTGATTATTTTTTTGGCATTTTTTTATTTTATATATCGCAAAATTAATAATTTTTTTTAATTTTCCCATTTATTTTTTAAAGTCATAATTCCTGTTTTTTTCAGGAAGAGTTTTCAGCAGGCTCCTTATCATCAGAGGCAGGATTAGACTGACAGGTGGCACCTGTATCCACCAATCACCATAGCTGATGTCACAGCCGTCTGTGCACCTTTGCACACGCTCATTAGATGCTTCAATACAAAAGATGGGGGAGGAGTCTGTTCGATGTGGCTAATGTGCATGTGCATTTGTTCAATTCGCAGAACGTTAGCGTTTAAAAATAAAAATTGTAGCGTTTTTATTTATTTTTTATTTTTTTAATAAGATTGGGATATGGAAATAAAAACATTGCCAACATTTTTTTTAATAAATAAAAAAACATAATATTAATAATAATAATAGTAATAATAATAAATAAAAAAATGTGTTTTCATCAACAGGTGACTTTCCGATGATACATTCCCTTTAAGACAAGCATGATGAAAATATATGCAATTTTCCATTTTAGCTTCTGTACCAGTTCCGTACAGTTTTTAAGATCTCTGCATGCTGTCAGTGAATGGAATCCCTCAATATTTAATGTCAGAGGATGAAAATCTGTCCTGGTCGTGTAATGGACACACAGGTCTAACATTGAGCTCTCTAATCATGCGTCTGTGTAATCATCATGTGACCAGGAGAGAATCACAATGAAGGTTTCCATACAGCGACATCAAGCAGAGATCATAAAAATCTCCCCCAAAAAAATCAGAAAATTCAAGATAAAACTTATTTTGCTGCACATACCAGTCTGATATGTCTAGGAACTGTCCCATTTCTCATGCTTTTGCATACAATCATTTTAATTGGGTGGTTTCTCCTCATCAGCACTCTGCCAGCACTGTGGGTGCTAGAACTTGCTTTCAATTCCTAGTGTTCATTGCTCCTGACCTGAACTGAAAGCTTGCCTTTCAGTTATGCCTGTATACAGTGCAATAGTCAGGACTGCTGGGAAAAAAAGACAAAAACCCAACCCCACTTCTTTTAGAAGTTCTAAAACCTGCCTCCACTTCCTGTAATGATAAAGTCCCACCCCACTTCCAGTATAAAGACTAAGTCCCGCCCATTTCCTGTATAGAGACTAAGTCCCACCCCACTTCCAGTATAAAGACTAAGTCCCGCCCATTTCCTGTATAGAGACTAAGTCCCACCCCACTTCCTGTATAAAGACTAAGTCCCGCCCATTTCCTGTATAGAGACTAAGTCCCGCCCCACTTCCTGTATAAAGACTAAGTCCCGCCCATTTCCTGTATAGAGACTAAGTCCCGCCCCACTTCCTTTATAAAGACTAAGTCCTGCCCATTTCCTGTATAGAGACTAAGTCCCACCCCACTTCCTGTATAGAGACTAAGTCCCACCCCACGTCCTGTATAGAGATTAAGTCCCGCCCACTTCCTGTATAGAGACTAAGTCCCGCCCACTTCCTGTATAGAGCCTAAGTCCTACCTACTTCCTGTATAGAGACTAAAGGCTCCTTTACACGCAGCGACATCGCTAGCGATGACGCTCGTGAAAGCACCTGCCCCTGTCGTTTGTGTGCACAATATCGCTAGGACCAGTCACACATACCTTCCTAACGACGTCGCTGTGGGTGGCAAACAACCTCTTTTGTAAGGGGGAGGTTTGTGCGGCGTCACAGCGACGTCACCATGTAGGACACCAATAGAGCGGAGAGGCGGAGAGCAGCCGCATTATCGACACGCCCACCTCGTTGCCGGCAGGACGCAGGTACGTTGTTGTTTGTCGTTCCGAGGGTGTCACACGTAGCGATCTGTGCTGCCTCAGGAACGACGAACAACCTGCGTCCAGCACCAGCAACAATATTTGGGAAATGAACGACGTGTCAACGATCAACTATTAGGTGAGTATTTTTGATCGTTAGCGATCGCTTGTAGGTGTTACACGCAACAACGTCGCTAACGAGACCGGATGTACGTCACGAATTCCGTGACCCCAACGATATCTCGTTAGCGATGTCGTTGCGTGTAACGGGGCCTTAAGTCCCGCACCACTTCCTTTAATTGGACAACCCACCCACACTTTATTTAAAAAAACAAAGACATGCCCTCACTTACTGTAGAAAGAGTAAGATCTGCCCTCACTTACTGTAGAAAGAGTAAGATCTGCCCTCACTTACTGTAGAGTCTAAAACCCCCCACTTCCCTTAGCAAGACAAACACCCCCACTTCAATTAGAGAAACAAAGACCCACCCCCACTTACTGTACAGATTAAGACGAGCCCCCACTTGCTATACAGAAATTAAGACCCACCCCCACTTACTGTACAGATTGAGACCTGCCCCCCACTAACTATAGAGAGATTAAGACCCACCCCCACTTACTGCACAGAATAACACCCTCCCGCACTTACTATAGAGACATTAAGACCCACTCCCACTTAAAGTAGAGAGGTTAAGACCCGCCTCCACTTACTGTAGAGACATTAAGACCCTCCTCCACTTACTATAGAGACATTAAGACCCACCCCCACTTGCTGTAGAGAGGTTAAGACCTGCCCCCACTTACTATAGAGACATTAAGACCCACCCCCACTTGCTGTAGAGAGGTTAAGACCTGCCCCCACTTACTATAGAGACATTAAGACCCACCCCCACTTGCTGTAGAGAGGCTAAGACCTGCCCCCACTTACTATAGAGACATTAAGACCCACCCCCACTTGCTGTAGAGAGGCTGAGACCTGCCCCCACTTACTATAGAGACATTAAGACCTTCCCCCACTTACTATAGAGACATTAAGACCCACCCCCACTTACTATAGAGACATTAAGACCTTCCCCCACTTACTATAGAGACATTAAGACCCACCCCCATTTACTGTAGAGAGGCTAAGACCTGCCCCCACTTACTATAGAGACATTAAGACCCACCCCCACTTGCTGTAGAGAGGTTAAGACCTGCCCCCACTTACTATAGAGACATTAAGACCCACCCCCACTTGCTGTAGAGAGGCTAAGACCCGCCCCCACTTACTGTAGAGAGGCTAAGACCCGCCCCCCGCTTACTGTAGAGGCAAAAATCTGCCCCACCTTAATCTAGAGAGACAAAGGCCCGCCCACACTTCCTATAATCCGTCCTAGTCTTTGCTGCTGGAGGCAGATTACACTTGACATCAGGCAGTGGACGGCACGACATATTAGACAGAAGGGAGACCCCTAGTGGCCGTCATTTTGGAGTGTTTTTTCAGGAGTAAGACCACATAATTTATACATGAAGTTATTTGCAGTTTGTGTATTTATAACTTTATCTATCAGATGAAATCCAGTTTGAATGTTTAGTGACTGAGTATCCGCCGCCGTATAGGATTAGAGGAATCGGAGGCTACTTAATACGAGATGTAATTTTCTGTCTATTTCTGATATGATCTTGTCATTAACGTCTGGTCCATCTTGTTTCTGTTTCCTCAGATTTACGCAGGATGACGGCTGGATTTATGGGAATGGCCGTTGCTATTATTCTCTTTGGCTGGGTCATCGGAGTGCTGGGCTGCTGCTGGGACAGGGGTCTCATGCAATATGTCGCTGGTCTACTCTTCCTCATGGGAGGTACGTGGGATCAACACAAAACATGATAAAATGGTAGACAGGGGTGATCTCCGCCTCAGGGGGCAATCTTCCCTCACCGGAAAGGACGGCATGTTGACAGATATACAGTCTATCCATGCAATTTCACAAGTACCAGTTTGGACAGGAAGGGGGCGCTGTTTAAGTTTTTGCTTTAGGTAGCTCGATGCATGTCAAAGAAGAGAGTAAGTTAGTTGCACCATTATATATATGGTAGTAATCATGGTGGTGTGTATATATAATGCAGGGGGCAAATATTATTCTACCTTAAAATGGGTATTAGACTGTACCAAAAAGTCTTCATTGAGAATTTGCATTGAGCAGGTTCCTTCTTCTGCAGGAACATAAGTCTGGCTTATCCTGTAAGTAAAAGAGGGCAGCACCTGAGATGAAATGGTCTCCAGTCCTTGTAGATGGGACACCTTGTACTTATGTGATGCCCCTGGACTATCAGGTCGTCACAGGGTATTGTGCAATCTGCCTTCCCGTGAAGTATCCACCTCCTTCTTGGTTTTGGGTCCCCAACTATATGGTGTTGCCTACATCAGCTAATCAAATCCTGACGGCTTGAGTGGAATAGAGTCGCCCACCTGGGGGGTTGGAAAAGGGAGGTCAGGGGTGTCAGTAGGAAGAGAGTCGAGTCTGAGGAGTAAAAGTGAGAAGAGGTCAGAAGCAGGGCTTCTGAGGAGTAATCTAGGTGGCAGACGGTGGTCTGGGCCTAGTAGGAGCTAGACCCCTGGTCGCAGGGGATCGTGGCGAAGGGGCACGAATCTGTTGAGGAGGACAGCCGATGGCCTTGCACCATCACCGGGCTGGGACCAAGGCACCACGGGGTACGTGGACACTAGGTCAGGGAGTAGCTTCAGGCAACCCAATAATTTACCCTAGGAGAACGGAGTCTTCAAGAGCCGTTCCCACCCGCTCCAAAATCTGGGTACTAGCGCAACGAGGGGGATAGGACTTTCCACTCAAAACGGTCCAGAAAATCCCAAGCGTGAACCCTGAGAGCAAGCTCCCACACTTAGGCATAGTGGGGAGCGGGACCCGGCAAGTTTCATACTACCGGGACCAACAAAGAAGTAAACTTAGTGCCAGGAGGCAGGTCACGGATCACCAGGCAGCACCATAGGGGACGGGACCCAAACTAAGCTCCCCGCAGCGGTGTCCAGAACTTTGGTTAATCCCATTGTTGGTGTCAGCTTAATGGACTGAGTACGCAAGTGACCCCTTCTGCATCCAACGGCACTCTCCTTCAATCACCGAGCCCCGGGGTACCCCCCTACCCATGTAGGGTCACAACACCTGGCTGCCCCATTCCATCAACCCCGGGTACTCCCAACCACAGCGGTGGTACTTTTAATTACCACACACCACGGGTGGCGTCACGAACTCTATAATTCTCCCTGTAAATACCCCCTTCATTTGAGTGGCCGCATGACCCCCGGGTCCGGAGACCCTCGAGCCACCGCGGAACTGGATCCGAGCAGCTCGGCTGCTGGCACGGGGGCGGCACACTTAACCCACCTTAAAATTAGTATTGGACCAGACTATACCATAAAGCCTTCATTAAGAATTTGTGTTGAGCAGGTTCCTTCTTCTCAAGGAACAGGTACAGGAACATCAGTCAAGTCTAAAAAAGTGTTGCGTCTGTAGGCAAAAAAAGCCACTAACGCAGGTGAAATTTGTTGAGAATTTGTGTTGAACAGGTTCTTTCTTCTCAAGGAACAGGTGCTGCAACATAAGTCTGTCTGCAACTTGCTGACTTTGTAGGCAAAAAGGGCAGAACCTTAGTGAAATGATTTCCATACCTTGTAGAAGGGACACCTTGAGCTTAATTCACATTAAAATTGGTCTTGAACCAGACTACAGTTAGGTCCAGAAATCTTTGGACAGTGACACAGTTTTCGCGAGTTGGGCTCTGCATGCCACCACATTGGATTTGAAATGAAACCTCTACAACAGAATTCAAGTGCAGATTGTAACGTTTAATTTGAAGGTTTGAACAAAAATATCTGATAGAAATTGTAGGAATTGTCACATTTCTTTACAAACACTCCACATTTTAGGAGGTCAAAAGTAATTGGACAAATAAACCAAACCCAAACAAAATATTTTTATTTTCAATATTTTGTTGCGAATCCTTTGGAGGCAATCACTACCTTAAGTCTGGAACCCATGGACATCACCAAACGCTGGGTTTCCTCCTTCTTAATGCTTTGCCAGGCCTTTACAGCCGCAGCCTTCAGGTCTTGCTTGTTTGTGGGTCTTTCCGTCTTAAGTCTGGATTTGAGCAAGTGAAATGCATGCTCAATTGGGTTAAGATCTGGTGATTGACTTGGCCATTGCAGAATGTTCCACTTTTTTGCACTCATGAACTCCTGGGTAGCTTTGGCTGTATGTTTGGGGTCATTGTCCATCTGTACTATGAAGCGCCGTCCGATCAACTTTGCGGCATTTGGCTGAATCTGGGCTGAAAGTATATCCCGGTACACTTCAGAATTCATCCGGCTACTCTTGTCTGCTGTTATGTCATCAATAAACACAAGTGACCCAGTGTCATTGAAAGCCATGCATGCCCATGCCATCACGTTGCCTCCACCATGTTTTACAGAGGATGTGGTGTGCCTCGGATCATGTGCCGTTCCCTTCTCCAAACTTTTTTCTTCCCATCATTCTGGTACAGGTTGATCTTTGTCTCATCTGTCCATAGAATACTTTTCCAGAACTGAGCTGGCTTCATGAGGTGTTTTTCAGCAAATTTAACTCTGGCCTGTCTATTTTTGGAATTGATGAATGGTTTGCATCTAGATGTGAACCCTTTGTATTTACTTTCATGGAGTCTTCTCTTTACTGTTGACTTAGAGACAGATACACCTACTTCACTGAGAGTGTTCTGGACTTCAGTTGATGTTGTGAACGGGTTCTTCTTCACCAAAGAAAGTATGCGGCGATCATCCACCACTGTTGTCATCCGTGGACGCCCAGGCCTTTTTGAGTTCCCAAGCTCACCAGTCAATTTCTTTTTTCTCAGAATGTACCCGACTGTTGATTTTGCTACTCCAAGCATGTCTGCTATCTCTCTGATGGATTTTTTCTTTTTTTTCAGCCTCGGGATGTTCTGCTTCACCTCAATTGAGAGTTCCTTAGACCGCATGTTGTCTGGTCACAGCAACAGCTTCCAAATGCAAAACCACACACCTGTAATCAACCCCAGACCTTTTAACTACTTCATTGATTACAGGTTAACGAGGGAGACGCCTTCAGAGTTAATTGCAGCCCTTAGAGTCCCTTGTCCAATTACTTTTGGTCCCTTGAAAAAGAGGAGGCTATGCATTACAGAGCTATGATTCCTAAACCCTTTCTCCGATTTGGATGTGAAAACTCTCATATTGCAGCTGGGAGTGTGCACTTTCAGCCCATATTATATATAGAATTGTATTTCTGAACATGTTTTTGTAAACAGCTAAAATAACAAAACTTGTGTCACTGTCCAAATATTTCTGGACCTAACTGTATATCATAACATCTTCATTGAGAATTTGTGTAGAGCAGGTTCCTTCTTCTGCAGGAACAGGTAGAGGAATAAAAGTCAAGTCTAAAAAGGTGCCAAGTCTGTAGGCAAAAAAAAAGGGCAGCACCTTAGGTTGACATGCTGTCCATAACTTGTAGAAGGGACACCTTGCGCTTAACTCACCTTAAAATTGGTATTGGACCAGACTTAAGTAGGTTCCTTCTTCTGCAGGAACAGGTACAGGAATATCAGTCAAGTCTAAAAAGGTGCCAAGTCTGTAGACAAAAAAAAGGGCAGCACCTTAGGTGAAATACTCTCCATACCTTGTAGAATGGACAATTTGTACTTAACCCACCTTAACATTTGTCTTTGACCAGACTATACCATAATGTCTTCACTGAGAATTTTCATTGAGCAGGTTCCTTCTTCTGCAGGAACAGGTACAGGAACATAAGTCAAGTCTGAAAAAGTGTTGAGTCTGTAGGTAAAAAAAAGGACTATCTCAGGTGAAATTTGTTGAGAATTTGTGTTATGTCTCGTTTTTTTTCTAATACTTTTATGTCATTTCTTCCCACAGGCACTTTCTGTATCATTTCACTGTGCACTTGTGTAGCGGGGATCAACTTTGAGCTCTCACGTTACCCTCGATTCCTGTACGGGCTACCTGATGACATCAGCCATGGTTATGGATGGTCCATGTTCTGTGCCTGGGGGGGCCTGGGCCTAACGTTAATCTCAGGCTTCTTCTGTACCTTAGCACCTTCAGTACAGCCCGTCCTGAGGACCAACTGCCCCAAAACTCGTCCTGAGAATGGAACAGTGTGCTAAAAACCCCTCTACAGAGCACAAATGAAAAAGAGACGGGCCATCCTACCTTATACTAATGCCTGGACTACAAATTATCTCTTCGTCACCCATTTCATCCATTACAATGTGGCCATATTTGGATGCCACTAAAGGGTGATGTGGGCATTGGGGAGTCAATGGTAGTATTAGCTTCTCATGATGGTAGAGTCCATGTCAAGGACTATGTATATATCTCATTCACCAACGCTTTTGTTTTATTGGACCGTGTACTAGATATCATGGGGAACTTTTATCATGATGACCTTCCTTGTTTTTCACAATGTTTTATTTAACATCTACATGTCGTCACTAGACCTATGAAGAGGAACGCAGACCACCATCTAAAAAAAAACGACTTTGGGACCTAACCAAGGAAATCATTTCTAACACTCATCCTGCAAACCACCATCGACCCGGAACTATTAAGAAAAAACTTCCAAAAATAAAATGTATTTTTGAATTAGACAAAATTAATAAAAAATAATAAAAAAATAAACAACTACTACCCACATCGACTTACAGAATGAAAACGAACCAATAAATTAAGTCCCAACTTGTTGTTCTCCGTTAATGATGACAGTGAAGTCTGTGAACATGTGGCAAAAAAAAACAAAAAAATGAACGCAGCGTAAGCCGATTCCTGCTTACTCAGTTGGGGGTCTCTGCTGCCTTAGCACGTGCCTAGTCTATAGGATGGACTCAAAGCTAATGGCAGAAGCACAAGGCCTAATGGAAAAGACTTTTTTCTCCGTGCCAGTCCTTTACGAGTCATTAAGACTTTGGGGGGGGGGAGTTTTGTTCTTTTTTTTCCTTTTTTTAATTAGGAATTATAAGAGCCCAGTTCCGTCGTCCGGTTGAGTTCTCCATGGAAGAGTTGTATGACTTGGACTATACAATGGGACTTCGAAGCGTTTACCATGCCTGGGTTACAGGCCATAGAGATTATCAACAATGAAGGATGTGATACTATTGATTTGACCATGGTACTAAAACTTAGCCTAAAATATCGAGAAACACAAAAATCTAATATAAAATTATAAAATAACTGTTTTCCTGTAAATTTACTTTTTTTTACAATGTTGATTCAAAGGTTTATCTTTTGTTTGATGTAAGATGTCATAGCTTCCATCTATGAAGCACTGGAAGTAAGCGCAAAGTAAGTAGGCCCTTTCCCTTCTGGTATTTCGCACCCAAAATACTGCAGCTTTTTGTATGGAGATCTCGAAAGGTAATAGTTCTTAAATTTTGCCTTTTGTTCGAAAAGGCATGTTTAGATGTACGGGTGTCTCTGTAGCAATAATGATTGATTAGTTTGTTGAGAATTACAACATTGTTCCGATCCAGCCTGTATGTGTCCTACTTCAGAGCAGTGTAATTTGGCCCACTCTCGGCTGCTCGGTACTATAGGTTTTTGGAGCAGTACACCAAAAGAAATACCATTTCTATATATGTTAAACTCCAGGAGTACACCAAATAATCCTTTGTGGATGCCTGTGCAACTTAGAAGGGACAGCTCACATTTTTCAAAAATAGTAGTCATCTATATATTGCGTCTTTTTTTAAAGTCGGTTATTCTATTGGATTTAAGGGTCTGTAAGTTATATATCATTGTTTGGAAATTATTTCTAATTTTTTAGCAGCACAAAAATCCCCTTCATATCATGGTAGTCTTGAAATTTGATTAAAAGAATGTAATTATCACCAGCAGAAAATAAATTGGGGGCATAATGGGCCATAGCAAAAATTTCTAACTATGACCCTTTTTTAAGAATGGAATATAACAGTCACACAACCATGATACTCTGCGGAATCCGTCGATAACAGATCAAATTTGGCATCAGTGGAGTCCATTGACCTAAGATGGGGGCCATCACAGTTCCCCTCAAAAAATTTGACTGCAAGAATAATTACAGAAACCCTAGTGAAAGCCTTGCAAATTCATTGGAAGTAAACATAGGGCATTTACACATTTCTGCCATCGATGTACCGGTGGAATCTGCCAAAAAAATCAGGATCCTCTTCTGGGATCGTCTTTATAACATGGCTTTCCACATTGATTATTCCTCATTTGACATGATTGAAATATAATCCTTTGAGATTAATAATCTTAACAAGTCTATAACGGTTGAGATACAGTACATAAAAGCTGCAGTGTTAGTGGCAAGTGGGAAGGGTACCGCAATGGGTACGGTTGTTTGTCATGCTGTCCTTGAATGTACTTATATTGTAGCAAGACTTAAATGGCCTACATACTCGACTGATTAATTATCTCCAAATGTAATAAAGATCACTTATAAACTCGATAACATTTCAAGTTTCCAGAAAATGATGCACACAGGTCCATTCGACTGCGGTAATACATTCTCCCAGGAAGATTAGTCGTATGTAGTAAATCTTTCTCAAGAAGTGGTAAGAACCTTAAAAACACATTTCAAGTGGACCCTGAGGAGCTTGTTATTCTTATCAAAATGTGATCAGCCACATGCTTAAATCTATCCTACCACTAATTACTTATCTGGGACCTCAAGTGCATAAATAACGTGTACAATTAGTGTGGGTAGAATCAGGTTCTAAACAGACCGGCAACAGTATCGGGTCTGGTAGTAAGATAGAATCAGTCGAGAGACACTTAAAGGACCCTATAAGTATAAAGAAAAACAAGACTATGGTATTCTAAAATGTATTGTAAAAATGATAAATGTTAAACTAAAGATGAGTAGGATAAGTGGAAAGTGGTGCAACTCGGACATGTATACTCCCTTCTCGATAGCATATGCCTTTCTTGATAGCATAAGTCTTTCTCAATAGCATATGCCCTTTTCGATATCATACTCCCTTCTCGATAACATACGCCCTTCTCGATAGCATATGCTCTTCTTGATAACATACACCCTTCTCAATAGCATATGCCCTTCTTGATAGCTTATGCCTTTCTCGATAGCATATGCTCTTCTCGATAGCATACACCCTTCTCGATAGCATACGCCCTTCTCCATAGCATACGCCCTTCTCCATAGCATATGCTCTTCTCCATAGCATACACCCTTCTCGATAGCATATACCCTTCTCGATAGCATACGCCCTTCTCCATAGCATATGCCCTTCTCGATAGCATACGCCTTTCTCCATAGCATATGCTCTTCTCAATAGCATACATCCTTCTCGATAGCACATACCCTTCTCGATAGCATATGTTTTTCTCAAAGGTTGAAAGAACCTAACAAGAACATCCAGGTGCTTCTATTTCGGGAAACAGAGTGTGGTGGCACAGGAGTGTGATGTAAAGTCATGGCTACCACGTATGGTGTCAGTCAAACTTGTGTTTTCATATTACCAAAGTGAATCCATATGTCAACTAATGGACCGGTCTGGAAAATACTAGACAGTCCCAACTAGGTTTTTTCTACTTGACTTCCAAGTGTCATCTAAAAGGAGGGAGACTGTCTGGCCGTGAAGCTAAGGGGATCTAAAGGCACTTCTGTCACATAAACATACTTGCCAGGTCTCCTGGAACAGCCGGAGGACACTCAAAAAAAAGGAAAATCTTGGAGGTGTTGGCAAATTTTGTGGAGCTTAAAGGTCCTTTTGCGACTGTTGGAAAGCCTCATTTTCCATCATGTTCATCCAAGCTTCATTCACTCCCCATCGGCATGTATTCCATGCCCACTGAATTTCCTGGAAATTCGAGAGTATTTAGTAATGCCAACTCTTCCAGGATTCTGGAACATCTTCATTTTTTCTGAGAGCCTCCAGAATATTCCAGAAGACTTGGCAAGTATATAATGATGAGTAAAAGGGTAATAATGTTTTGAACTTTTGTCTTTCAGGCTCCATATCTCACCATCCACTACAGCTTTGTGTGTGAAACAACCGTCATTTTATAGACAATCATCTTGGCTATATCATACATAAATTTGACTTGCATATGAATTGTTATGCAGATTCTTGTCACGTCACTGCATTGTTACTGTTTTACTCCTAAAACTCTAAATTTTTATTTTTATTATTTTGTTAGTATTTTGTAAATCTACCCTTGGCTTTCACCCCTCCTGAATCCTTCTGAGCATGCTCTCGATCAGATGCAAGCATGTCTTGACGAAAATCTGATCCCAGGTCTCTTCTATATGGTCCCAATGT
The DNA here is from genome assembly GCF_048569485.1 of Anomaloglossus baeobatrachus. Classification (NCBI taxonomy): domain Eukaryota; kingdom Metazoa; phylum Chordata; class Amphibia; order Anura; family Aromobatidae; genus Anomaloglossus; species Anomaloglossus baeobatrachus. The sequence continues at coordinate 25,680,330 of NC_134356.1, forward strand.
TGGTGTATACTGGTCGGCTCACTTGGATATGTATACAGCTTTTTCTTCAACTCTACCCACAAGAATTTGATTAGGTTGAGGTCTGGGGACTGTGGGGACTATCCAGCTCCTCCCCAATTCATTGTCATTGAACCATTTCATCACCAATCTCACTGTATGCTTTGGGTCATTGTCACGCTGGAACACTATGTCTTCCTTTTCATACCTATAGTCCTCAAGCGTGCGAAATAACTCATCTTGTAGGATACTCACATATAGCTCGCATTGAGGCCACCATCAATCCTGGTCAAGTATCTCAACGCCTTTGGCTGTGAAACAAACTCATTTCATCAGGCTTCCTCCACCGAACTTGACAGTTCCTCCAATTTCTCAATCTCTTATTCCCTTTTTCCTTTGTTTCAACCCATTTGCCCCCATCAAAACTTAATCTATTGACTTTCATCTCATCGTTGCAAATCACTCATTTCCAATCTTACACTCTCCACTTTTCGCACTTTTGGCAAGCTCAAGCTGTCCTCTCTTATGGCGATATTGAAGTTGGGGCTTCTTCACCTTTTTTTTGGGCCATCATTCCAGACTTATGTAACGTGCATCGCATATTGCTTGCATGATCATCTGTGATCTCACTATTATAAAGCAGACGAGCTGCCTCCACTGCCGGGTTTGTCGCATAAGAACTGATGGACCTTGTGATGGGCCGACTTGTTGACTATAATATTTTGCCTGGGCATCCATTTCTTGGCTTTCGAATGAAAGGATAGACTTCATTTCATATTCTTCCAACTGTCTGGCCTCACATGATGCAGTTTGGTAATTTTCTTGGCTAAGAAACCAATATCGGTGACTTGGGAAATCTTCTTCATGGTTAATCCTCAAATTTGAACCATTGACCTTTCGCTTGAAAATCAACCTAATAACACACTGAGCTATTAGGGAATGTTAGAACAGGTTGAAATTTGTAGAATACTGGAAGAAAAAGATTTTTCCACAATCAGGAGCAAAACCGTAACAATACATTGATATGACAAGAATCTGCATAACTAATCATATGCTAAATAGTTGAAAGTCAAATTTATGTATGAGATAGCCAAGATTATTGTCTATACATTGAAGGCAGTCTCATGTTCGAAACTGTAGAGAATAGTGAGATATGAAGTCTGAAAGTCAAAATTTCATAACATTGTTACCGTTTTGCTCATCAGTATATACTTGCCAAGTCTTCTGAAAGATTCGGGAGGGTCTCAGAAAAACTGGAGACCTTCCAGAATCCTGATCTTCTGGAGCAGACTTGTTAAAAAGGTGGCAAGCATGAACATAACACAACAGTATCATAGTTGGCATAAAGTAGACAGGAACCCTATGAAAGTTATTTTTATTGGGGTCCAGAAGCCTCAAGATATGCTTCTGGATAAGTTTCTCAAGTCTCCTTTAACATCTGGTAGGCTCTCATAAAAAATGAGACCATCCATCCTGAAGGAGTTGGCAAAGTTCCTGGGCATTGCCGAATACTCTAGAAACTTTTCCCCCAACAAAAAAAAAAAAAATTCAGTGGAGCTTAGGAGGCTGTAGAGTCTTTCTGCCACAACTCTCCTGGAACATTCACAAGGCTACCAAGAAAAAGGGAAAGCCTTCCTGAATACTGGCGGAGTTGGCAAATCTCCTGACGTTTACGAGACCTAAAGATCATTCTGCCACGTAAGAATATTTGCCAACTCTCCTAGAACATTCAGGAGGCTCTCGGGAAGAAAAAAACCTTTCAGAATCCTAGAGGAGTTAGCAAATCTCCAAGACATTGCCGACTACTCTTGAAACCCCGAGGAAGTTCAGTGGCACTTAAGAGGCCTTATGGCCCTTCTGCCACATAGGCATACTTGCCAACTCTTCTGGATAATCCAGGAGTCTATCAAAAAAAGGAAGATCTACAATACTAGGGGAGTTGGCAAATCTCCTGAAGTTTAGGAGAACCAAAGGCCCTTTGCCACATAAACATATATGCCAACTCTCCTAAAAAATTCAGGAGGCTCTCAGGAAAAAAAAAGACCTTCTAGAGTTTTGGAGGAGTTGGCAAATCTCCAAGACATTGCTGACTACTCTTGAAACTCCCAGGAAGTTCAGTGGTGCTTACGAGGCCAAAAGGTCCTTCTGCCACATAAGTATACTTGCCAACTCTTCAGGGTAATCTGGTAGCCCCTTAGAAAATAGAAAGATCTTCTAGAATAATAGAGGAGTTGGCAAATCTCCTGGAGTTTAGGAGACCTAAGGGCCCTTTGACACATAAGCATCTCTCCAACTCTAGAACATCCGAGAGGCTCTCAGAAAAAAAGGAAGATCTTCCAGAACACTAGAGGAGTTGGCAAATCTCCTGGAGTTTAGGAGACCTAAGGGCTCTTTGCCACATAAGCATATATGCCAACTCTCCTAGAACATCTTGGAGGCTCTCAGAAAAAAAGGAACACCTTCCAGATTACTAGAGGAGTTGGCAAATCTCCTGGAGTTTGAGACCTAAAGGCCCTTTGACACATAAGCATATATGCCATCTCTCCTAGAACATCCGTGTCAGGCTTCCACCAGGGGGCGCACCAGCTGAATCAAGATGGACTCCAAAGAGCAGTTAGACAAAGGCACACAAGAGGGCGCAAGCACCAGAAAGAGTAGTCAGCAAGCCTGAGTCTAAACGGGGATGTCATGTCAATACTGGGGGGAGTGAGCAAGCCTTAGACAGGTGGAAGCAAAAAGGGTCAGGAGCTGAGAAGACACGTCAAAAGCCAAACAGGAGAATCAGAGCCAAAGTCAGGAAATGTTACCGAGGTCAGAGACCGGGAGAGCAAGTAAGTACAAGGAGGGGGAGGAGACCGAGACACAGAACAGGACCGGGGTCAGGTAGACAGGGCGGACGAACAGTACAAGGGAAATAGAGGTTAGGGAGATGAAAGCTGGGTAGTGGAACGGATCAGGGCTAACTCACAAGAACCAGTTGCACACGCTGCAGAGTAGGAACTATTACTGGCGGCATTCCGGAGGAATTCACACCATGATAAAGCGGTGTGAGCCCCGGAACGGAAAGAGTTCTGCCCAGCGCAAGGAGGAGAAATACGTCAGTAAATTTCCAGGTGCTTTATTTTACTTGGTTTCCAATAAAACGATCATATAAACATATGACCAGTTAAGACATAGTCCTCCGTGGATATTGACACAACAGCGACGCATTTCGACTACTGGAGTGTAGCCTTTGTCAAGTGACAAAGGCTACACTCCAGTAGTCGAAATGCGTCGCTGTTGTGTCAATATCCACGGAGGACTATGTCTTAACTGTTCATATGTTTATATGATCGTTTTATTGGAAACCAAGTAAAATAAAGCACCTGGAAATTTACTGACGTATTTCTCCTCCTTGCGCTGGGCAGAACTCTTTCCTCTTCAGTATACTCAGGTAACAGCACCTGCAGCCAGAGCAGCAGAGGGAAATCTGAGCACATGGAATGGGTGAGCTGAAAGTTTTTCTTATTGTCTCTTGAGCCCCGGAACGGGGCACAACGAGCAGACCCCTCACACAAGACTTAATCCCGTCAGCATTCAGCTATGGTCATGACAATCTGGGAGACTCTTAGTAAAAAAAGGAAGACCTTCCAGTATCCTTGAGCAGTTGGCAAATCCAAATCTCCAAGGTTTTCCCGAATACTCTCAAACCCCAAGGAAATTCATTAGGCATGGAAGAGGAGTAGATGGGAAGTGGATAAGACCTAAATGGACATGATGGAAAATAGGGCTTTCAGTCACAATGGGCATTTGAAAAATTTGGCAATCATGTATACAGTGTGTCCACCCATATCCTGTCCACCGCCATAAACATGAGAACGGCGGCAGCTATAGGCATAGAAGTAGTGTCTAGGTATAGTAAAGTAGACATGCGCTACACAATGAAACCACCTATAGCGCCACCTGGTGGAAAATAACGAAGTTAGCATTTTTATCTCGAAAACAGAACGAGATAGAGAAAAAAAGTGAATTACAAAGTTGTAGGGCATCATCAATTCAATACGAATCGACACCTTGCATACAGAAATGCTATGATATGAAACCCATGACCCCCTCAAAACATTTGATGCTGGTCACGCATATGGCGCTCATTTAACTTTGATGCTCAAAGTGGCCCCCGTCAGCTGCAATGCACATCTGGGCTCTGCACAGCATACTGTATCTTGCTGCACGTTGTGCAATATGGTAGGTGACACGTTTGCACAAGCCTCTGTGATACGTGGTCGTAGGTCCTGCAATGTTGGTGGAGGGGTCGCATACACCTGCTGTTTGATGTGACCTCACAGAAAGAAGTCCAATGGGGTCAGGTCAGGTGAGCGTGGAGGCCACTCCACACAGCCACCATACCCAATGACTTGTAGGAAGGTCTCCATGAGGTATCGCTTCACGTCCGCAGTCTTGTGAGTTTTACACGTTCTAATCATAGCATGTCTGTATGCAAGGTGTCGATTCGTATTGAATTGATGATGCTCTACAACTTTGTAATTCACTTTTTTTCTCTATCTCGTTCCGTTTTCGAGAAAAAAATGCTAACTCCGTTGTTTTCCACCAGGTGGCGCTATAGGTGGTTTCATTACATAGCGCATGGCTACTTTACTATACCTAGACACCACTTCTATGCCTATAGCTGCCACCGTTCTCAAGTTAATGGCGGTGGACAGGATATGGGTGGACACACTGTATAAGAAGCCCCTGTGGCAGATTTTTCATTGGGGTTCCCGAAGTTTCAAGATATGTCTCAAGGATAAGTAGGCTAAATGACTGACTGTATATAACCCATGGACTTTACACCTTAGATTGAAAGCGTAACGTTAAAGAGCTGAACCTCCCTCCCCCAAAAAATAAAGATAAGCATTGTTAGTAAGGGACTTCCTGGAAAAAATATATTTGTCAAAAAACAAATTAGTTCCCTACATTTAATGAGGTCAGAACCCTCCAGCGTGACAACCCTTCCCAATACGGATTTAATTTGCATTTTTCGAAGCGCAGTGAGGATCAGCAGAAGTATGGAGATTTTGTTTTCTAACGAGGCGCCCTACATTAATTGCACCGCTACGGTCAACTTACCCTTTTTCTGCTTATCTTACACCTTTTTGGCAGCTTGTGGCTTAATAAGACACAACAGAGAACATCATCAGAAATTAAAATACGGTAAACAGAAAACACAAGTCTCCGCTGTCACTTTCTGCTGACTCGGCGGTGTTCAGGGCGGGGGGGGGAGCAGGTGAAGACTCTAACCTTTTCCTCTCTGGGCTATTCGGTGCCTCTTACATAGTCCGGTGCTGCATGGACCAATCAGATTGTAACATTCTCCGCTTCTCGATGCTCTGAGATGGACGCAAAAAACATAAGGGACCATTTTTGGTTGGTTTCCAATGTGCGAGTTCATTTACACCCTAAAAATCATTCCTCTACCTCTACAAATTCTAAAAAGTCCGATCTAACGAACCGGAATAAGGGAGTTTCGTAGGTAGGAAAGTTTAGCATGAAAAATGTTGATCAATTAAAGAGGTATTCTCAAGTTGTCTCCCGAGCAGCTCCCAGCTCTGCCGTCTCCTTACTTCCTTGTTGTTGGGGGGTGGGCACTGATCCTTAAAGGGAACCTGTCACCAGAATTTTCGCTATTAAACTAAGAGAATCCCCTTCTGCAGCTCCTGGACTACATTCTAGAAAGGTTCATCTTGCTACTGGCCCCCCTTTCAGACCTACATAACAACATTATAAAATATTACTTTTTGCTATGGTAATGAGGTTTGCTGGCCCCGGGGGCGGGCTGTATTTCGTCTGTTATCCCCCCTCCTGTCGCTGTTCGCCGTCCCCCAGTGTTCGTTTACATAGATGAGGCCGCCGCCCTCATCTTCCGCAGTGCTCCGGGAGTCTCCCTCATGCGCACTGACACTGTCGCGGGACTGAGCACTGTTTTCAAATCGCAAGCGCCGGTGATGTTATTGCGCAGGTGTGAGATTATGTGCGGGTACTTGGATGACCCTGGTGATGACATTCACAGCACCGCCCATAATCTCGTGCCTGCGCAATAACATCACCGGCGCTCGCGATTATAAAATAGTGCTCAGTCCCGCAATAGTGCCACTGCGCATGCGCGAGACCTCCGGAGCACTGCGGAACATGAGGGCGGCGGCCTCATCTATGTAGATGAACACTGGGGGACGGCGAACAGCGGCAGGAGGGGGGATAACAGACAAAATACAGCCTGCCCACGGGGCCAGCAAACCTCATTACCATAGCAAAAGGTAATATTTTATAAAGTTATTTAGGTGTGAAAGGGGGTCCAGTAGCAAGATGAACCTTTCTAGAATGCAGCCCAGGAGCTGCAGAAGGGGATTCTTTTAGTTTAATAGCGAAAATTCTGGTGACAGGTTCACTTTAAAAGACAGTTCTGGTCAGTAGCTTTATCCTGCTATAATGTTAGGGGAGACCTCTAGGGGGTCTCTCTCAGGGTCTCGGAGGAGGAGTTCAAATCAGATCTGCGCAAATGTATATGAATCTGTAAAATGACCACTCAGAGATGTATCTCTATTTGGGAGAAGCACAGTTGTGTTCTTCTGCCCCTGTATTCAAAGCATAACATTTTATACATCTTTTTGGACAGTCTTTCCTGTACAGCAACATTCCATAGTAAGTTAATCAGGTGTGTCTGGGCGTGGACAAGAGTCTACTCAAGAATGTTACTTATTCATGAGTCTAACCAGTTTTCTGTGTATCTGCTCTTCTTGACCCTAGTCATAGTTTGTTTATACACTCATTCAACATTTCTGTCAGGTATAAGTGGAAAAGCAATACACAAAGCATTCAGAATACAGATTAATCTTATTCTAGTATAATATCATACTGGACAAACACGATTCATAGCCTAGGCCTTCATAATAACACCTTAATAATCTTTCAGTGTTTGTTCTACACTGTTGTCACTATATTTGGATAACAGGGCCATTGAACAAGCACATGGCTCAGGAAAGTGAGAGCCCTGATTAGGAGAACTGCCAATGACAAAGGCTAGGGGATTGTGATTCTACAGGAGCTGAGATGAAGGAATGCTAGAAGTTACATTATATCACATAAGTGAGTACACCCCTCATATTTTTGGAAATATTTTATATCTTTTTATGGGACAACACAACATCTGACCTTGGGATACAAATGGCAGTGTGCAGCTTGTACAACAGTGTAAATTTGGTGTCCTCTAAATAAGTCCACACAGTCATTAATGAAATAAATTAAAGAGAAGCACAATTTCGTCACACCTTGAGACCTGTAAAAGACTTGGAGCCTCACTCAGATCTGAGGGATGACGGTCGTGCACACTAAAGGAGTAAAAACTAAGTCTAACATGAAAGAGAAAAAATATCGGCACTCACCATCCCACAAATTAGATTGAGGCATAAAATTAAACAAGGGACAGAGCAGGAAACAAAAAGGACGATGGCCGTTTCATGTGGTACACAGCTATTAATGTCTAAATCACTGGCATCAAAAGTGAGTACACCCCTAAGTGAGAATAACAAAATTGTGCCCTTGGTGTGATTATTTTGAGTGGCCATCATTATTTTCCAGCACAGCCTTATCTCTCTTGGACATGGAGGTCACTAGAGCTTCACTGGAGCTGCTGGATCCTCTTCCATCCTACATGACAACATCGTGGAGCTGGTGGATGTTACAGACCTTGCGCTCCTCCACCTTCCTTTTGAGGAGGCCCAACAGATGCTCCATAGGGTTTAGGTCTGGAGACGCTTGGCCGGTCCAGCACCTTGTGAGGCCGGTCCAGGAAGTGTGATCCGATACTCAAGCGAGTGACGCGCAACTCTGACTCCAGCCTAAGGAACATCTGAAAAGGTTTGAAAAAAATATATGAACAGGTACAAAGTAAGATCCCCAGAAGACGGTTTGCAACCGAAACGTGCATGTAGGGGTTTCCTGGGTGCCTCACTCCACAATAAGGCATATTATCTTTTCATATTAAGTGTGCTACATAGGTGTATGATATATACTGACCATTTCAAGGTTTCTTGGCCAGGTTATTTAGATATAGGATTCAGGGAGTATGCTCAATTTTATGCAGGGGTAAAGAAAACTCGGCTATGAGATTTTGTGACTCTCCTAGTTGGATTTTCCCCTATTCATCAGAGCAGAGAGTCACTGCAAAGTCCCACTATAACAGGCAAAAGTCAGCAGCTTCTCAGCTGATTACCAAGTTGTGATTATGTTAATATAATATTTTTTGCCAAGATTCAGACCCCCCACATCCCCAATAATGGATGACATCATTAATGTCTAAACCCATGATAAAATAATATAGCGTTAATATTTCCATCCGGAGCGCATATGACGACGTAGTCGCTGATTTATAATGTTTTTTCCCCTCGTTGCCTGATTTAGCCACTGACTAATCAGCTTGGTGGTGCAGTATATCATAACATGGGTGACTCATAAAAATATATGTATATTCGATCCTAAAGACAAAGAGCAAGGGAAATATATAGAATGGGAGCCGGGTATACTTTCATTATCACCCAGTCATAATTGGTCTGTTTTATTGAGTACATTTATAATTCTGCATCGCGATGAGGTCCACATTTTACATATGCCATAAATTATATATATAAACATATATACAGTATACTAGAACATGTGATCAAAATAGGTCACACGCTTCGATGATTAGTTTCTTAATATATCTCAGTCTGATACAGAGTACCAAATCCCCTGCATCGATATAGTCATGTAATAATTATTCTAGCTATCCACAGCCACCACTAGGAGGCGCTCAGTACATGCTAAAGCTGTCTCACGGTGTCAGGCTCAAAGCTCGGCAAGCATTAGGACTACATCTGACCCTGTTCACGCAGCAGAGTCAGACACTCCACACGATGCTGCTTTTGAGCTGCACAAACAGGCTCGGGTGTCGAAAAGCTGTGCTCTTGTTTGTAATCGGGCTGGCAGGAGTTAATTTTTGCTAGCCTGTGGATTACTGCTTGAGCCACATGTTGCAGGAGTTAATTTCTGCTAGCCTGTGGATTACTGCTTGAGTCACATGTTGCAGGAGTTAATTTCTGCTAGCCTGTGGAATACTGCTTGAGTCACATGTTGCAGGAGACCTATCACAACCGCCTCCAACCTTTTTAAGATGGTGGAGCCTGTTCTCCCATGCCGATTATAGCTTTATATGATCTCGATCCCTCTGCTTTGATGTCCTGTTGCTGAACTTCTGTGTGTTGTTTGGTGTGTTTTTTGTTTTATAAGACGCACCCCAAATTTAGAGAAACAGTAAGGTAACATAAAAAAAATATGGGGCCCATTTTATAATCCGGGGGTGTCTGACCGGGGTTGGCAGCGATGGTGTGGCAGGGTCACAGGAGGCAGGGGCAGTGGTGGAGTAGCGAGATGCTGTGGGCGCTGTTAGGCAGGAACATCCAGAAATTGTCGGCGGTGTGAGCTTCAAAGAAATGGCGCCTATAGTCGGCGCGTGCACAGATTGAGGTATCAGCTCAATGACGAGCCGAAATCTCATCTGCGCACGCGCCACCTCATGGGCACCCTTTTCCTTAAGTCTGCTACTGGGAGATCAATGGACCACTGGCGGCGCATACGTAGATGAGATTTTGAGCTAAAATCTCTTATTGCGCACGCGTCAACTCTGGGCGCCATTATTTGAAGCCCTCACCGCCAAAATTTTCAAGATGGCCCCTGCCTTACCGTTTGCAGCAAGCACAGCCCACTGCCTGCTGCACTGCCTTGCTCCTGCCTCCTATGACCCCTCTGCACCACCCCCCTGTAAGATTATAAGACGCACCCCTCATTTTCCTCCCAAATTTTGGGGAGGAAAAGTGCATGTTATAAACTGAAAAATACGGTACTCTTGTCTGATTATTTCGTCCCTTCTTTTAATTTTCTTCCGATCATGTATTGTCTATACCTCTGTGAGTGATTGCTGTGAGTTTAAGTTTTGGTCCCCCCCCCCGTCTGTTTATTTGTGTGGAATTAATCACCCCTGTCCCGACCCTCTCTTGGATGAAGGCAGGGGGACCATTAGATCTGGGTTGTTCAGAAGCTAGGGCAAGGAAGGCGGTCCAAACATCGTCACCTTCAGACGTACCTTTGGGATCAGGGTAAGCTAGGGTTCACCTAGCCTGAGGGCCAGTTTAGGTTCCTCTGTTCCTAGTTATCCCATCACACCTCATGACAAAAGCATAATACAATGACCTCCCTATAGTGGTGCCTACAGGAAGACATAATTTGATAATGCAATGCTATAGGATGGGAGATTAACCACTCCTATCCTGGCCCTCTCCTGGGTGAAGGCAGAGGGGCAACTTGATCATGGGTTGTTCAGGATCTAGGGCAAGGAAGGAGGCCCAAACATCGTCACCTGCAGACGTACCTTTGGGATCAGGGTCAGCTAGGGTTCACCGAGCCTGAGTGCCAGTTTAGGCTCCTGTGTCCCTAGTGATCCCATCACACCTCAAGATAAAAGCATAGTACAGTAAGCTCCCGCTAGTGGTGGCTATAGGAAGACATAATTTGATAATTCAATGCTATAGGATGGGAGATTAACCACTCCTGTCCCGGCCCTCTCCTGCGTGGAGGAATGGGGGCTATTAGATCAGGGTTGTTCAGGATCTAGGGCAAGGAAGGCGGCCCAAACATCGTCACCTTCAGACGTACCTTTGGGATCAGGGTCAGCTAGGATTCACCTAGCCTAAGGGCCAGTTTAGGCTCCCCTGTCCCTAGTGATCTCATCACACCTCATGACAAAAGCATAATACAGTGAGCTCCCTCTAGTGGTGGCTACAGGAAGACATAATTTGATCATTTAATGCTATGGGAATGGGACTTGTGAGTCGACTCTTGTCTGCTATAAAAAGATATTAGGAAATTATTCAGTACGGAACAATATAAAGTGGAGATTCCCCTAATTTTATATGTTTTGTTCTTGCAGCTCCTGGCAGTATATTTTCACTCTTTCAGATAAAAAGATAAATAAGTAAACTGCACAAGAGATTTTGCTGCTTCAAAGTAAAAGAAAGACTGGAAAAAAAGCAGAAATATAATAGATAGGATCTCATTGAGAATCAGATGGAAGCTTGGGGCAAACAGGGTGTTATATATAAAAAAAATACTATGTAGAAGGTCAGATAAATAAAATAAATCTGTAATAAAATGTTTGAGATGGTAAGCAGGGGTGGAAACATTGTGAAAGAGGGTGTGTTCTATTTCAAACTCCGCCCCCGAGGTGCCTGAGGCCGGAGTTATACAATAATGGGATAAATTACATGGTGGTTGCATCTTTCATGGAAGTGACAGCTTCTTGGGCAGCTGGGCATCAGTCAAATCAATAATTAATCAATTTGTTAATGAGAACATAAAAAACAAAATATTAAAAATGTCAGTTGTGGAATGTACACTGATTAATCAAACGACCAACAAATCCTAATAAACAGTGTTGTGTGTCTGCTGGGCTCTTTATTGCCCTTGGTTGGGCTTAAATATGACAAATGATGTGATACAAAGAGATAATATGTAAATAAACTAAGTTAAAAATTACATTGTCTTACACCCCCCAAAAAATCACTGAAAATTGCTGCCACTAGGTGTCACCCTTTTGTCTACTGCCTGTTGTTAAGTGAAAACGGTCTCTAGCAGTAGAGACACCGAGATCCATTGCAGGAAGGAAGTGGGGACAGAGCTTTGTGTCTCTACAGGAAGTGGCGGAAAGTCTTTTTCTTTTTGAAGGAAATGGGTGGGTCTTTGCCTCCTTACAGGAAGTTTTGGAGGGTCTTTGCATCTCCACAGGAAGTGGGGGCTGGTCTTTGTGTCTCTTCAAGGATGTGTGGGTGGATCTCGTTCTTTCCACAGGAAAAAAAGGCCAAGTGTTTGTATCACTACAGGAGGTATGGGTCGATTTCTTTCTCTACAGGAAGTGGGGGCAGGTCTTTGAGTTGCTACAAGAAGTGTTGGTGGACCTCTCTCTACAGGAAGCGGGAGTGGATCTTTGACCCTTTACAGGAAATGAGGGCAGGTCTTTGCATCACTACAGGAAGGGAAGTGTGGGCACACCTCTTTCTCTTTACAGGAAGTGGGGCCAGGTCTTTCACCATCTACAGGAAGTGGTGGCAGGTCTTTTAATTGCTACAGGAAGTGTGGGTAGACCTCTTTATCTCTACAGGAAGTGTGATCAGACGTCTTCTTCTCTACAGGAAGTGTGATCAGACGTCTTCTTCTCTACAGGAAGTGTAATCAGACGTCTTCTTCTCTACAGGAAGTGTGATCAGACCTCTTTCTCTCTACAGGAAGTGGCGGCGGATCTTTGACCCTCTACAGAAAGTGTGGCAGACCTCTTTCTCTCTACAGGAAGAGGTGGCGGATCTTTGACCCTCTACAGGAAGTATGATCAAACGTCTTCTTCTCTACAGGAAGTGTGATCAGACCTCTTTCTCTCTACAGGAAGTGGCGGCGGATCTTTGACCCTCTACAGGAAGTGTGGCAGACCTCTTTCTCTCTACAGGAAGTGGCGGCGGATCTTTGACCCTCTACAGGAAGTGTGGGCAGAACTCTCTCTCTACAGGAAGTGTGGGCAGACCTCTCTCTCTACAGGAAGTGTGGGCAGACCTCTCTTTCTACAGGAAGTGTGGGCAGACCTCTCTCTCTACATGAAGTGTGGATAGACCTCTTTCTCTACAGGAAGTGTGATCAGACCTCTTTCTCTCTACAGGAAGTGGCGGCGGATCTTTGACCCTCTACAGGAAGTGTGGGCAGAACTCTCTCTCTACAGGAAGTGTGGGCAGACCTCTCTCTCTACAGGAAGTGTGGGCAGACCTCTCTTTCTACAGGAAGTGTGGGCAGACCTCTCTCTCTACAGGAAGTGTGGATAGACCTCTTTCTCTACAGGAAGTGTGATCAGACCTCTTTCTCTCTACAGGAAGTGGCGGCGGATCTTTGACCCTCTACAGGAAGTGTGGGCAGACCTCTCTTTCTACAGGAAGTGTGGGCAAACCTCTCTCTCTACAGGAAGTGTGGGCAGACCTCTCTCTCTACAGGAAGTGTGGATAGACCTCTTTCTCTACAGGAAGTGTGATCAGACCTCTCTCTCTACAGGAAGTGTGGGCAGACCTCTCTCTCTACAGGAAGTGTGGGCAGACCTCCCTCTCTACAGGAAGTGTGGGCAGACCTGTCTCTCTACAGGAAGTGTGGGCAGACCTCTCTCTCTACAGGAAGTGTGGGCAGACCTCTCTCTCTACAGGAAGTGTGGGTAGACCTCTTTCTCTCTACAGGAAGTGTGAACAGACCTCTATCTCTCTATAGGAAGAGGGGTCAGGTCTTTGACCCTCTAAAGGAAGTGGTGTATCATGGGGTCCTTCTCTCATATCACACAATCAACAGAGCGAGAGTTGGATGAACAATCCAAAGAACATTTATTCCAAACAAAATCAGACAGTCCATAAATAATCCACCATACAGAGGGTAAAATAGTCCAGAAACATGGATATAGTCCAGTAAGCGATAAATATCCAGGTCTCTCTGGGTAGCCTCAGCTTCTCCCACAGAGGATAAGTCTTCTTGCTTCTCTCTTGAAGTTCTCAGACAGACTGAATCATCTCCCAGGTAAGCAGAGTGTTTAGGTGGATACCAGGCCAATATATACAGTGCCCACACACAGCCATTCAGTACCCATATCTAACAAGAAGCCATACAGTGCCCACATATAACAAACAGCCATACAGTGCCCACACACAGCCATACAGTGCCCACATCTCACAAACAGCCATACAGTGCCCACACACAGCCATACACTGACCACATCTAACAAACAGCCATACAGTGTCCACATCTAATAAGAAGCCATACAGTGCCTACTTAGACCTGAACAGCGCAATAATTTGTCCAAAACAGCTATTCAGTTCCCATATAGTGCTATTTTCTGCACGGAGTGCCATAGCTTGCTTATATAGCTAGAGCCTCCATTGCATATATAGGGCTGATATTCCAAGTTACAAAGTCCCCAAATCATAATGCAGGAGAGTCATGCTGCCCTCTGCTGGCAGTCTCTGGTAATGTAGGAGAGTCATGCTGCCCTCTGCTGGCAGTCTCTGGTAATGCAGGAGAGTCATGCTGCCCTCTGCTGGCAGTCTCTGGTAATGCAGGAGAGTCATGCTGCCCTCTGCTGGCAGTCTCTGGTAATGCAGGAGAGTCATGCTGCCCTCTGCTGGCAGTCTCTGGTAATGCAGGAGAGTCATGCTGCCCTCTGCTGGCAGTCTCTGGTAATGCAGGAGAGTCATGCTGCCCTCTGCTGGCAGTCTCTGGTAATGCAGGAGAGTCATGCTGCCCTCTGCTGGCAGTCTCTGGTAATGCAGGGGAGCCATGCTGCCCTCTGCTGGCAGTCTCTGGTAATGCAGGAGAGTCATGCTGCCCTCTGCTGGCAGTCTCTGGTAATGCAGGAGAGTCATGCTGCCCTCTGCTGGCAGTCTCTGGTAATGCAGGAGAGTCATGCTGCCCTCTGCTGGCAGTCACAAGTAATGCAGGAGAGTCATGCTGCCCTCTGCTGGCAGTCTCTGGTAATGCAGGAGAGTCATGCTGCCCTCTGCTGGCAGTCTCTGGTAATGCAGGGGAGTCATGCTGCCCTCTGCTGGCAGTCTCTGTTAATGCAGGAGAGTCATGCTGCCCTCTGCTGGCAGTCGCTGGTAATGCAGGAGAGTCATGCTGCCCTCTGCTGGCAGTGTCTGGTAATGCAGGAGAGTCATGCTGCCCTCTGCTGGCAGTCGCTGGTAATGCAGGAGAGTCATGCAGCCCTCTGCTGGCAGTTTCTGGTAATGCAGGAGAGTCATGCTGTCCTCTGCTGACAGTCTCTGGTAATGCAGGAGAGTCATGCTGCCCTCTGCTGGCAGTCTCTGGTAATGCAGGAGAGTCATGCTGCCCTCTGCTGGCAGTTTCTGGTAATGCAGGAGTGTCATGCTGCCCTCTGCTGGCAGTCTCTGGTAATGCAGGAGAGTCATGCTGCCCTCTTCTGGCAGTCTCTGGTAATGCAGGAGAGTCATGCTGCCCTCTGCTGGCAGTTTCTGGTAATGCAGGAGAGTCATGCTGTCCTCTGCTGACAGTCTCTGGTAATGCAGGAGAGTCATGCTACCCTCTGCTGGCAGTCGCAGGTAATGCAGGAGAGTCATGCTGCCCTCTGCTGGCAGTCTCTGGTAATGCAGGAGAGTCATGCTACCCTCTGCTGGCAGTCTCTGTTAATGCAGGAGAGTCATGCAGCCCTCTGCTGGCAGTCACTGGTAATGCAGGAGAGTCATGCTGCCCTCTGCCGGCAGTCTCTGGTAATGCAGGAGAGTCATGCTGCCCTCTGCTGGCAGTCTCTGGTAATGCAGGAGAGTCATGCTGCCCTCTGCTGGCAGTCTCTGGTAATGCAGGAGAGTCATGCTGCCCTCTGCTGGCAGTCACTGGTAATGCAGGAGAGTCATGCTGCCCTCTGCTGGCAGTCTCTGGTAATGCAGGAGAGTCATGCTGCCCTCTGCTGGCAGTCTCTGGTAATGCAGGAGAGTCATGCTGCCCTCTGCTGGCAGTCACTGGTAATGCAGGAGAGTCATGCTGCCCTCTGCTGGCATTCTCTGGTAATGCAGGAGAGTCATGCTGCCCTCTGCTGGCAGTCTCTGGTAATGCAGGAGAGTCATGCTGCCCTCTGCTGGCAGTCTCTGGTAATGCAGGAGAGTCATGCTGCCCTCTGCTGGCAGTCTCTGGTAATGCAGGAGAGTCATGCTGCCCTCTGCTGGCAGTCACTGGTAATGCAGGAGAGTCATGCTGCCCTCTGCTGGCAGTCTCTGGTAATGCAGGAGAGTCATGCTGCCCTCTGCTGGCAGTCACTGGTAATGCAGGAGAGTCATGCTGCCCTCTGCTGGCAGTCTCTGGTAATGCAGGAGAGTCATGCTGCCCTCTGCTGGCAGTCACTGGTAATGCAGGAGAGTCATGCTGCCCTCTGCTGGCATTCTCTGGTAATGCAGGAGAGTCATGCTGCCCTCTGCTGGCAGTCTCTGGTAATGCAGGAGAGTCATGCTGCCCTCTGCTGGCATTCTCTGGTAATGCAGGAGAGTCATGCTGCCCTCTGCTGGCAGTCTCTGGTAATGCAGGAGAGTCATGCTGCCCTCTGCTGGCAGTCTCTGTTAATGCAGGAGAGTCATGCTGCCCTCTGCTGGCAGTCGCTGGTAATGCAGGAGAGTCATGCTGCCCTCTGCTGGCAGTGTCTGGTAATGCAGGAGAGTCATGCTGCCCTCTGCTGGCAGTCGCTGGTAATGCAGGAGAGTCATGCAGCCCTCTGCTGGCAGTTTCTGGTAATGCAGGAGAGTCATGCTGTCCTCTGCTGACAGTCTCTGGTAATGCAGGAGAGTCATGCTGCCCTCTGCTGGCAGTTTCTGGTAATGCAGAAGAGTCATGCTGCCCTCTGCTGGCAGTTTCTGGTAATGCAGGAGTGTCATGCTGCCCTCTTCTGGCAGTCTCTGGTAATGCAGGAGAGTCATGCTGCCCTCTGCTGGCAGTTTCTGGTAATGCAGGAGAGTCATGCTGTCCTCTGCTGACAGTCTCTGGTAATGCAGGAGAGTCATGCTACCCTCTGCTGGCAGTCGCAGGTAATGCAGGAGAGTCATGCTGCCCTCTGCTGGCAGTCTCTGGTAATGCAGGAGAGTCATGCTACCCTCTGCTGGCAGTCTCTGTTAATGCAGGAGAGTCATGCTGCCCTCTGCCGGCAGTCTCTGGTAATGCAGGAGAGTCATGCTGCCCTCTGCTGGCAGTCTCTGGTAATGCAGGAGAGTCATGCTGCCCTCTGCTGGCAGTCTCTGGTAATGCAGGAGAGTCATGCTGCCCTCTGCTGGCAGTCACTGGTAATGCAGGAGAGTCATGCTGCCCTCTGCTGGCAGTCTCTGGTAATGCAGGAGAGTCATGCTGTCCTCTGCTGGCAGTCTCTGGTAATGCAGGAGAGTCATGCTGCCCTCTGCTGGCAGTTTCTGGTAATGCAGGAGAGTCATGCTGCCCTCTGCTGGCAGTCTCTGGTAATGCAGGAGAGTCATGCTGCCCTCTGCTGGCAGTTTCTGGTAATGCAGGAGAGTCATGCTGCCCTCTGCTGGCAGTCTCTGGTAATGCAGGAGAGTCATGCTGCCCTCTGCTGGCAGTCTCTGGTAATGCAGGAGAGTCATGCTGCCCTCTGCTGGCAGTCTCTGGTAATGCAGGAGAGTCATGCTGCCCTCTGCTGGCAGTCACTGGTAATGCAGGAGAGTCATGCTGCCCTCTGCTGGCAGTCTCTGGTAATGCAGGAGAGTCATGCTGTCCTCTGCTGGCAGTCTCTGGTAATGCAGGAGAGTCATGCTGCCCTCTGCTGGCAGTTTCTGGTAATGCAGGAGAGTCATGCTGCCCTCTGCTGGCAGTCTCTGGTAATGCAGGAGAGTCATGCTGCCCTCTGCTGGCAGTCACTGGTAATGCAGGAGAGTCATGCTGCCCTCTGCTGGCAGTCTCTGGTAATGCAGGAGAGTCATGCTGCCCTCTGCTGGCATTCTCTGGTAATGCAGGAGAGTCATGCTACCCTCTGCTGGCAGTCTCTGGTAATGCAGGAGAGTCATGCTGCCCTCTGCTGGCAGTCTCTGGTAATGCAGGAGAGTCATGGTGCCCTCTGCTGGCAGTCTCTGGTAATGCAGGAGAGTCATGCTGCCCTCTGCTGGCAGTCACTGGTAATGCAGGAGAGTCATGCTGCCCTCTGCTGGCAGTCACTGGTAATGCAGGAGAGTCATGCTGCCCTCTGCTGGCAGTCTCTGGTAATGCAGGAGAGTCATGCTGCCCTCTGCTGGCAGTCTCTGGTAATGCAGGAGAGTCATGCTGCCCTCTGCTGGCAGTCACTGGTAATGCAGGAGAGTCATGCTGCCCTCTGCTGGCATTCTCTGGTAATGCAGGAGAGTCATGCTGCCCTCTGCTGGCAGTCTCTGGTAATGCAGGAGAGTCATGCTGCCCTCTGCTGGCAGTCTCTGGTAATGCAGGAGAGTCATGCTGCCCTCTGCTGGCAGTCTCTGGTAATGCAGGAGAGTCATGCTGCCCTCTGCTGGCAGTCACTGGTAATGCAGGAGAGTCATGCTGCCCTCTGCTGGCAGTCTCTGGTAATGCAGGAGAGTCATGCTGCCCTCTGCTGGCAGTCTCTGGTAATGCAGGAGAGTCATGCTGCCCTCTGCTGGCAGTCACTGGTAATGCAGGAGAGTCATGCTGCCCTCTGCTGGCATTCTCTGGTAATGCAGGAGAGTCATGCTGCCCTCTGCTGGCAGTCTCTGGTAATGCAGGAGAGTCATGCTGCCCTCTGCTGGCATTCTCTGGTAATGCAGGAGAGTCATGCTGCCCTCTGCTGGCAGTCTCTGGTAATGCAGGAGAGTCATGCTGCCCTCTGCTGGCAGTCTCTGTTAATGCAGGAGAGTCATGCTGCCCTCTGCTGGCAGTCGCTGGTAATGCAGGAGAGTCATGCTGCCCTCTGCTGGCAGTGTCTGGTAATGCAGGAGAGTCATGCTGCCCTCTGCTGGCAGTCGCTGGTAATGCAGGAGAGTCATGCAGCCCTCTGCTGGCAGTTTCTGGTAATGCAGGAGAGTCATGCTGTCCTCTGCTGACAGTCTCTGGTAATGCAGGAGAGTCATGCTGCCCTCTGCTGGCAGTCTCTGGTAATGCAGGAGAGTCATGATGCCCTCTGCTGGCAGTCTCTGGTAATGCAGGAGAGTCATGCTGCCCTCTGCTGGCAGTTTCTGGTAATGCAGGAGTGTCATGCTGCCCTCTTCTGGCAGTCTCTGGTAATGCAGGAGAGTCATGCTGCCCTCTGCTGGCAGTTTCTGGTAATGCAGGAGAGTCATGCTACCCTCTGCTGGCAGTCTCTGTTAATGCAGGAGAGTCATGCAGCCCTCTGCTGGCAGTCACTGGTAATGCAGGAGAGTCATGCTGCCCTCTGCTGGCAGTCTCTGGTAATGCAGGAGAGTCATGCTGCCCTCTGCTGGCAGTCTCTGGTAATGCAGGAGAGTCATGCTGTCCTCTGCTGACAGTCTCTGGTAATGCAGGAGAGTCATGCTACCCTCTGCTGGCAGTCGCAGGTAATGCAGGAGAGTCATGCTGCCCTCTGCTGGCAGTCTCTGGTAATGCAGGAGAGTCATGCTACCCTCTGCTGGCAGTCTCTGTTAATGCAGGAGAGTCATGCAGCCCTCTGCTGGCAGTCACTGGTAATGCAGGAGAGTCATGCTGCCCTCTGCCGGCAGTCTCTGGTAATGCAGGAGAGTCATGCTGCCCTCTGCTGGCAGTCTCTGGTAATGCAGGAGAGTCATGCTGCCCTCTGCTGGCAGTCTCTGGTAATGCAGGAGAGTCATGCTGCCCTCTGCTGGCAGTCACTGGTAATGCAGGAGAGTCATGCTGCCCTCTGCTGGCAGTCTCTGGTAATGCAGGAGAGTCATGCTGCCCTCTGCTGGCAGTCTCTGGTAATGCAGGAGAGTCATGCTGCCCTCTGCTGGCAGTCACTGGTAATGCAGGAGAGTCATGCTGCCCTCTGCTGGCAGTCTCTGGTAATGCAGGAGAGTCATGCTGCCCTCTGCTGGCATTCTCTGGTAATGCAGGAGAGTCATGCTACCCTCTGCTGGCAGTCTCTGGTAATGCAGGAGAGTCATGCTGCCCTCTGCTGGCAGTCTCTGGTAATGCAGGAGAGTCATGGTGCCCTCTGCTGGCAGTCTCTGGTAATGCAGGAGAGTCATGCTGCCCTCTGCTGGCAGTCACTGGTAATGCAGGAGAGTCATGCTGCCCTCTGCTGGCAGTCTCTGGTAATGCAGGAGAGTCATGCTGCCCTCTGCTGGCAGTCTCTGGTAATGCAGGAGAGTCATGCTGCCCTCTGCTGGCAGTCACTGGTAATGCAGGAGAGTCATGCTGCCCTCTGCTGGCATTCTCTGGTAATGCAGGAGAGTCATGCTGCCCTCTGCTGGCAGTCTCTGGTAATGCAGGAGAGTCATGCTGCCCTCTGCTGGCATTCTCTGGTAATGCAGGAGAGTCATGCTGCCCTCTGCTGGCAGTCTCTGGTAATGCAGGAGAGTCATGCTGCCCTCTGCTGGCAGTCACTGGTAATGCAGGAGAGTCATGCTGCCCTCTGCTGGCAGTCTCTGGTAATGCAGGAGAGTCATGCTGCCCTCTGCTGGCAGTCACTGGTAATTCAGGAGAGTCATGCTGCCCTCTGCTGGCAGTCTCTGGTAATGCAGGAGAGTCATGCTGCCCTCTGCAGGCAGTCTCTGGTAATGCAGGAGAGTCATGCTGCCCTCTGCTGGCAGTGTCTGGTAATGCAGGAGAGTCATGCTGCCCTCTGCTGGCAGTCTCTGGTAATGCAGGAGAGTCATGCTGCCCTCTGCTGGCAGTCTCTGGTAATGCAGGAGAGTCATGCTGCCCTCTGCTGGCAGTCTCTGGTAATGCAGGAGAGTCATGCTGCCCTCTGCTGGCAGTCACTGGTAATGCAGGAGAGTCATGCTGCCCTCTGCTGGCAGTGTCTGGTAATGCAGGAGAGTCATGCTGCCCTCTGCTGGCAGTGTCTGGTAATGCAGGAGAGTCATGCTGCCCTCTGCAGGCAGTCTCTGGTAATGCAGGAGAGTCATGCTGCCCTCTGCTGGCAGTCACTGGTAATGCAGGAGAGTCATGCTGCCCTCTGCTGGCAGTCTCTGGTAATGCAGGAGAGTCATGCTGCCCTCTGCTGGCAGTCTCTGGTAATGCAGAAGAGTCATGCTGCCCTCTGCTGGCAGTCTCTGGTAATGCAGGAGAGTCATGCTGCCCTCTGCTGGCAGTCTCTGGTAATGCAGGAGAGTCATGCTGCCCTCTGCTGGCAGTCACTGGTAATGCAGGAGAGTCATGCTGCCCTCTGCTGGCAGTCTCTGGTAATGCAGGAGAGTCATGCTGCCCTCTGCTGGCAGTCTCTGGTAATGCAGGAGAGTCATGCTGCCCTCTGCTGGCAGTCACTGGTAATGCAGGAGAGTCATGCTGCCCTCTGCTGGCAGTCACTGGTAATGCAGGAGAGTCATGCTGCCCTCTGCTGGCAGTCTCTGGTAATGCAGGAGAGTCATGCTGCCCTCTGCTGGCAGTCTCTGTTAATGCAGGAGAGTCATGCTGCCCTCTGCTGGCAGTCGCTGGTAATGCAGGAGAGTCATGCTGCCCTCTGCTGGCAGTGTCTGGTAATGCAGGAGAGTCATGCTGCCCTCTGCTGGCAGTCGCTGGTAATGCAGGAGAGTCATGCAGCCCTCTGCTGGCAGTTTCTGGTAATGCAGGAGAGTCATGCTGTCCTCTGCTGACAGTCTCTGGTAATGCAGGAGAGTCATGCTGCCCTCTGCTGGCAGTTTCTGGTAATGCAGAAGAGTCATGCTGCCCTCTGCTGGCAGTTTCTGGTAATGCAGGAGTGTCATGCTGCCCTCTTCTGGCAGTCTCTGGTAATGCAGGAGAGTCATGCTGCCCTCTGCTGGCAGTTTCTGGTAATGCAGGAGAGTCATGCTGTCCTCTGCTGACAGTCTCTGGTAATGCAGGAGAGTCATGCTACCCTCTGCTGGCAGTCGCAGGTAATGCAGGAGAGTCATGCTGCCCTCTGCTGGCAGTCTCTGGTAATGCAGGAGAGTCATGCTACCCTCTGCTGGCAGTCTCTGTTAATGCAGGAGAGTCATGCAGCACTCTGCTGGCAGTCACTGGTAATGCAGGAGAGTCATGCTGCCCTCTGCCGGCAGTCTCTGGTAATGCAGGAGAGTCATGCTGCCCTCTGCTGGCAGTCTCTGGTAATGCAGGAGAGTCATGCTGCCCTCTGCTGGCAGTCTCTGGTAATGCAGGAGAGTCATGCTGCCCTCTGCTGGCAGTCACTGGTAATGCAGGAGAGTCATGCTGCCCTCTGCTGGCAGTCTCTGGTAATGCAGGAGAGTCATGCTGCCCTCTGCTGGCAGTCTCTGGTAATGCAGGAGAGTCATGCTGCCCTCTGCTGGCAGTTTCTGGTAATGCAGGAGAGTCATGCTGCCCTCTGCTGGCAGTCTCTGGTAATGCAGGAGAGTCATGCTGCCCTCTGCTGGCATTCTCTGGTAATGCAGGAGAGTCATGCTACCCTCTGCTGGCAGTCTCTGGTAATGCAGGAGAGTCATGCTGCCCTCTGCTGGCAGTCTCTGGTAATGCAGGAGAGTCATGGTGCCCTCTGCTGGCAGTCTCTGGTAATGCAGGAGAGTCATGCTGCCCTCTGCTGGCAGTCACTGGTAATGCAGGAGAGTCATGCTGCCCTCTGCTGGCAGTCTCTGGTAATGCAGGAGAGTCATGCTGCCCTCTGCTGGCAGTCTCTGGTAATGCAGGAGAGTCATGCTGCCCTCTGCTGGCAGTCACTGGTAATGCAGGAGAGTCATGCTGCCCTCTGCTGGCATTCTCTGGTAATGCAGGAGAGTCATGCTGCCCTCTGCTGGCAGTCTCTGGTAATGCAGGAGAGTCATGCTGCCCTCTGCTGGCATTCTCTGGTAATGCAGGAGAGTCATGCTGCCCTCTGCTGGCAGTCTCTGGTAATGCAGGAGAGTCATGCTGCCCTCTGCTGGCAGTCACTGGTAATGCAGGAGAGTCATGCTGCCCTCTGCTGGCAGTCTCTGGTAATGCAGGAGAGTCATGCTGCCCTCTGCTGGCAGTCACTGGTAATTCAGGAGAGTCATGCTGCCCTCTGCTGGCAGTCTCTGGTAATGCAGGAGAGTCATGCTGCCCTCTGCTGGCAGTCTCTGGTAATGCAGGAGAGTCATGCTGCCCTCTGCTGTCAGTCTCTGGTAATGCAGGAGAGTCATGCTGCCCTCTGCTGGCAGTGTCTGGTAATGCAGGAGAGTCATGCTGCACTCTGCTGGCAGTCTCTGGTAATGCAGGTGAGTCATGCTGCCCTCTGCTGGCAGTCTCTGGTAATGCAGGAGAGTCATGCTGTCCTCTGCTGGCAGTCTCTGGTAATGCAGGAGAGTCATGCTGCCCTCTGCTGGCAGTCTCTGGTAATGTAGGAGAGTCATGCTGCCCTCTGCCGGCAGTCTCTGGTAATGCAGGAGAGTGATGCTGCCCTCTGCCGGCAGTCTCTGGTAATGCAGGAGAGTCATGCTGCCCTCTGCTGGCAGTCTCTGGTAATGTAGGAGAGTCATGCTGCCCTCTGCTGGCAGTCTCTGGTAATGCAGGAGAGTCATGCTGCCCTCTGCTGGCAGTCTCTGGTAATGCAGGAGAGTCATGCTGCCCTCTGCAGGCAGTCTCTGGTAATGCAGGAGAGTCATGCTGCCCTCTGCTGGCAGTGTCTGGTAATGCAGGAGAGTCATGCTGCCCTCTGCTGGCAGTCTTTGGTAATGCAGAAGAGTCCTGCTGCCCTCTGCTGGCAGTCTCTGGTAATGCAGGAGAGTCATGCTGCCCTCTGCTGGCAGTCTCTGGTAATGCAGGAGAGTCATGCTGCCCTCTGCTGGCAGTCACTGGTAATGCAGGAGAGTCATGCTGCCCTCTGCTGGCAGTGTCTGGTAATGCAGGAGAGTCATGCTGCCCTCTGCTGGCAGTGTCTGGTAATGCAGGAGAGTCATGCTGCCCTCTGCAGGCAGTCTCTGGTAATGCAGGAGAGTCATGCTGCCCTCTGCTGGCAGTCACTGGTAATGCAGGAGAGTCATGCTGCCCTCTGCTGGCAGTCTCTGGTAATGCAGGAGAGTCATGCTGCCCTCTGCTGGCAGTCTCTGGTAATGCAGAAGAGTCATGCTGCCCTCTGCTGGCAGTCTCTGGTAATGCAGGAGAGTCATGCTGCCCTCTGCTGGCAGTCTCTGGTAATGCAGGAGAGTCATGCTGCCCTCTGTTGGCAGTTGCTGGTAATGCAGGAGAGTCATGCTGCCCTCTGCTGGCAGTCTCTGGTAATGCAGGAGAGTCATGCTGCCCCCTGCTGGCAGTCTCCGCCGGTAATGCAGGAGAGTCATGCTTCCCTCTGCTGGCAGTCTCTGGTAATGCAGAAGAGTCATGCTGCCCTCTGCTGGCAGTCTTTGGTAATGCAGAAGAGTCCTGCTGCCCTCTGCTGGCAGTCACTGGTAATGCAGGAGAGTCATGCTGCCCTCTGCTGGCAGTCTCTGGTAATGCAGGAGAGCCATGCTGCCCTCTGCTGGCAGTCACTGGTAATGCAGGAGAGTCATGCTGCCCTCTGCTGGCAGTCTCTGGTAATGCAGGAGAGTCATGCTGCCCTCTGCTGGCAGTCTCTGGTAATGCAGGAGAGTCATGCTGCCCTCTCCTGGCAGTCTCTGGTAATGCAGGAGAGTCATGCTGCCCTCTGCTGGCAGTGTCTGGTAATGCAGGAGAGTCATGCTGCCCTCTGCTGGCAGTGTCTGGTAATGCAGGAGAGTCATGCTGCCCTCTGCTGGCAGTCACTGGTAATGCAGGAGAGTCATGCTGCCCTCTGCTGGCAGTCTCTGGTAATGTAGGAGAGTCGTGCTGCCCTCTGCTGGCAGTCTCTGGTAATGTAGGAGAGTCGTGCTGCCCTCTGCTGGCAGTCTCTGGTAATGCAGGAGAGTCGTGCTGCCCTCTGCAGGCAGTCTCTGGTAATGCAGGAGTCATGCTGCCCTCTGCTGGCAGTCTCTGGTAATGCAGGAGAGTCATGCTGCCCTCTGCTGGCAGTCTCTGGTAATGCAGGAGAGTCATGCTGCCCTCTGCTGGCAGTCTCTGGTAATGCAGGAGAGTCATGCTGCCCTCTGCTGTCAGTCTCTGGTAATGCAGGAGAGTCATGCTGCCCTCTGCTGGCAGTCTCTGGTAATGCAGGAGAGTCATGCTGCCCTCTGCTGGCAGTCTCTGGTAATGTAGGAGAGTCATGCTGCCCTCTGCTGGCAGTCTCTGGTAATGCAGGAGAGTCATGCTGCCCTCTGCTGGCAGTCTCTGGTAATGCAGGAGAGTCATGCTGCCCTCTGCAGGCAGTCTCTGGTAATGCAGGAGAGTCATGCGGCCCACTGCAGGCAGTCTCTGGTAATGCAGGAGAGTCATGCTGTCCTCTGCTGGCAGTCTCTGGTAATGCAGGAGAGTCATGCTGCCCTCTAGTGCCAGTCTCTGGTAATGCAGGAGAGTCATGCTGCACTCTGCTGGCAGTCTCTGGTAATGCAGGAGAGTCATGCTGCCCTCTGCTGCCAGTCTCTGGTAATGCAGGAGAGTCATGCTGCCCTCTGCTGGCAGTCTCTGGTAATGTAGGAGAGTCATGCTGCCCTCTGCTGGCAGTCACTGGTAATGCAGGAGAGTCATGCTGCCCTCTGCTGGCAGTCGTTGGTAATGCAGAAGAGTCCTGCTGCCCTCTGCTGGCAGTCACTGGTAATGCAGGAGAGTCATGCTGCCCTCTGCTGGCAGTGTCTGGTAATGCAGGAGAGTCATGCTGCCCTCTGCTGGCAGTCACTGGTAATGCAGGAGAGTCATGCTGCCCTCTGCTGGCAGTCTTTGGTAATGCAGAAGAGTCATGCTGCCCTCTGCAGGCAGTCTCTGGTAATGCAGGAGAGTCATGCTGCCCTCTGCTGGCAGTCTCTGGTAATACAGGAGAGTCATGCTGCCCTCTGCTGGCAGTCTCTGGTAATACAGGAGAGTCATGCTGCCCTCTTCTGGCAGTCTCTGGTAATGCAGAAGAGTCATGCTGCCCTCTGCTGGCAGTCTATGGTAATGCAGAAGAGTTATGCTGCCCTCTGCTGGCAGTTTCTGGTAATGCAGGAGAGTCATGCTGCCCTCTGCTGGCAGTCTCTGGTAATGCAGGAGAGTCATGCTGCCCTCTGCTGGCAGTCTATGGTAATGCAGAAGAGTTATGCTGCCCTCTGCTGGCAGTTTCTGGTAATGCAGGAGAGTCATGCTGCCCTCTGCTGGCAGTCTCTGGTAATGCAGGAGAGTCATGCTGCCCTCTGCTGGCAGTCTCCGCCGGTAATGCAGGAGAGTCATGCTTCCCTCTGCTGGCAGTCTCTGGTAATGCAGAAGAGTCTTGCTGCCCTCTGCTGGCAGTCTCTGGTAATGCAGGAGAGTCATGCTACTCTCTGCTGGCAGTCTCTGGTAATGCAGGAGAGTCATGCTGCCCTCTGCTGGCAGTCTCTGGTAATGCAGGAGAGTCATGCTGCCCTCTGCTGGCAGTCTCTGGTAATGCAGGAGAGCCATGCTGCCCTCTGCTGGCAGTCTCTGGTAATGCAGGAGAGTCATGCTACTCTCTGCTGGCAGTCTCTGGTAATGCAGGAGAGTCTTGCTGCCCTCTGCTGGCAGTCTCTGGTAACGCAGGAGAGTCATGCTGCCCTCTGCTGGCAGTCTCTGGTAATGCAGGAGAATCATGCTGCCCTCTGCTGGCAGTCTCTGGTAATGCAGGAGAGTCATGCTGCCCTCTGCTGGCAGTCTCTGGTAATGCAGGAGAATCATGCTGCCCTCTGCTGGCAGTCTCTGGTAATGCAGGAGAGTCATGCTGCCCTCTGCTGGCAGTCTCTGGTAATGCAGGAGAATCATGCTGCCCTCTGCTGGCAGTCTCTGGTAATGCAGGAGAGTCATGCTGCCCTCTGCTGGCAGTGTCTGGTAATGCAGGAGAGTCATGCTGCCCTCTGCTGGCAGTCACTGGTAATGCAGGAGAGTCATGCTGCCCTCTGCTGGCAGTCTCTGGTAATGCAGGAGAGTCATGCTGCCCTCTGCTGGCAGTCTCTGGTAATGCAGGAGAATCATGCTGCCCTCTGCTGGCAGTTTCTGGTAATGCAGGAGAGTCATGCTGCCCTCTGCTGGCAGTCTCTGGTAATGCAGGAGAATCATGCTGCCCTCTGCTGGCAGTCTCTGGTAATGCAGGAGAGTCATGCTGCCCTCTGCTGGCAGTGTCTGGTAATGCAGGAGAGTCATGCTGCCCTCTGCTGGCAGTCTCTGGTAATGCAGGAGAGTCATGCTGCCCTCTGCTGGCAGTCTCTGGTAATGCAGGTGAGTCATGCTGCCCTCTGCTGGCAGTCTCTGGTAATGCAGGAGAGTCATGCTGTCCTCTGCTGGCAGTCTCTGGTAATGCAGGAGAGTCATGCTGCCCTCTGCTGGCAGTCTCTGGTAATGCAGGAGAGTCATGCATCCCTCTGCTGGCAGTTTCTGGTAATGCAGGAGAGTCATGCTGCCCTCTGCTGGTAGTCTCTGGTAATGCAGGAGAGTCATGCTGCCCTCTGCTGGCAGTCTCTGGTAATGCAGAAGAGTCATGCTGCCCTCTGCTGGCAGTCTCTGGTAATGCAAGAGAGTCGTGCTGCCCTCTGCTGGCAGTCTCTGGTAATGCAGGAGAGTCATGCTGCCCTCTGCTGGCAGTCTCTGGTAATGCAGGAGAGTCATGCTTCCCTCTGCTGGCAGTCTCTGGTAATGCAGAAGAGTCATGCTGCCCTCTGCTGGCAGTCTCTGGTAATGCAGGAGAGTCATGCTACTCTCTGCTGGCAGTCTCTGGTAATGCAGGAGAGTCATGCTACCCTCTGCTGGCAGTCTCTGGTAAT
This sequence comes from Anomaloglossus baeobatrachus, assembly GCF_048569485.1. Lineage (NCBI taxonomy): Eukaryota > Metazoa > Chordata > Amphibia > Anura > Aromobatidae > Anomaloglossus > Anomaloglossus baeobatrachus. The sequence continues at coordinate 25,707,836 of NC_134356.1, forward strand.
GCAGGAGAATCATGCTGCCCTCTGCTGGCAGTCTCTGGTAATGCAGGAGAGTCATGCTGCCCTCTGCTGGCAGTCTCTGGTAATGCAGGAGAATCATGCTGCCCTCTGCTGGCAGTCACTGGTAATGCAGGAGAGTCATGCTGCCCTCTGCTGGCAGTCTCTGGTAATGCAGGTGAGTCATGCTACCCTCTGCTGGCAGTCTCTGGTAATGCAGAAGAGTCATGCTGCCCTCTGCTGGCAGTCTCTGGTAATGCAGGAGAGTCGTGCTGCCCTCTGCTGGCAGTCTCTGGTAATGCAGGAGAGTCATGCTGCCCTCTGCTGGCAGTCTCTGGTAATGCAGGAGAGTCATGCTGCCCTCTGCTGGCAGTCTCTGGTAATGCAGGAGATTCATGCTGCCCTCTGCTGGCAGTCTCTGGTAATGCAGGAGAGTCATGCTGCCCTCTTGCTGGCAGTCTCTGGTAATGCAGGAGAGTCATGCTTCCCTCTGCTGGCAGTCTCTGGTAATGCAGAAGAGTCATGCTGCCCTCTGCTGGCAGTCTCTGGTAATGCAGGAGAGTCATGCTGCCCTCTGCTGGCAGTCACTGGTAATGCAGGAGATTCATGCTGCCCTCTGCTGGCAGTCTCTGGTAATGCAGGAGAGTCATGCTGCCCTCTGCTGGCAGTCTTTGGTAATGCAGAAGAGTCATGCTGCCCTCTGCTGGCAGTCTCTGGTAATGCAGGAGAGTCATGCTGCCCCCTGCTGGCAGTCTCCGCCGGTAATGCAGGAGAGTCATGCTTCCCTCTGCTGGCAGTCTCTGGTAATGCAGAAGAGTCATGCTGCCCTCTGCTGGCAGTCTTTGGTAATGCAGAAGAGTCCTGCTGCCCTCTGCTGGCAGTCACTGGTAATGCAGGAGAGTCATGCTGCCCTCAGCTGGCAGTCTCTGGTAATACAGGAGAGTCATGCTGCCCTCTGCTGCCAGTCTCTGGTAATGCAGGAGAGCCATGCTGCCCTCTGCTGGCAGTCACTGGTAATGCAGGAGAGTCATGCTGCCCTCTGCTGGCAGTGTCTGGTAATGCAGGAGAGTCATGCTGCCCTCTGCTGGCAGTGTCTGGTAATGCAGGAGAGTCATGCTGCCCTCTGCTGGCAGTCACTGGTAATGCAGGAGAGTCATGCTGCCCTCTGCTGGCAGTCTCTGGTAATGTAGGAGAGTCGTGCTGCCCTCTGCTGGCAGTCTCTGGTAATGTAGGAGAGTCGTGCTGCCCTCTGCTGGCAGTCTCTGGTAATGTAGGAGAGTCGTGCTGCCCTCTGCTGGCAGTCTCTGGTAATGCAGGAGAGTCGTGCTGCCCTCTGCAGGCAGTCTCTGGTAATGCAGGAGTCATGCTGCCCTCTGCTGGCAGTCTCTGGTAATGCAGGAGAGTCATGCTGCCCTCTGCTGGCAGTCTCTGGTAATGCAGGAGAGTCATGCTGCCCTCTGCTGGCAGTCTCTGGTAATGCAGGAGAGTCATGCTGCCCTCTGCTGTCAGTCTCTGGTAATGCAGGAGAGTCATGCTGCCCTCTGCTGGCAGTCTCTGGTAATGCAGGAGAGTCATGCTGCCCTCTGCTGGCAGTCTCTGGTAATGTAGGAGAGTCATGCTGCCCTCTGCTGGCAGTCTCTGGTAAAGCAGGAGAGTCATGCTGCCCTCTGCTGGCAGTCTCTGGTAATGCAGGAGAGTCATGCTGCCCTCTGCAGGCAGTCTCTGGTAATGCAGGAGAGTCATGCTGCCCACTGCAGGCAGTCTCTGGTAATGCAGGAGAGTCATGCTGTCCTCTGCTGGCAGTCTCTGGTAATGCAGGAGAGTCATGCTGCCCTCTGCTGGCAGTCTCTGGTAATGCAGGAGAGTCATGCTGCCCTCTGCTGGCAGTCACTGGTAATGCAGGAGAGTCATGCTGCCCTCTGCTGGCAGTCTCTGGTAATGTAGGAGAGTCATGCTGCCCTCTGCTGGCAGTCTCTGGTAATGCAGGAGAGTCATGCTGCCCTCTGCTGGCAGTCACTGGTAATGCAGGAGAGTCATGCTGCCCTCTAGTGCCAGTCTCTGGTAATGCAGGAGAGTCATGCTGCACTCTGCTGGCAGTCTCTGGTAATGCAGGAGAGTCATGCTGCCCTCTGCTGCCAGTCTCTGGTAATGCAGGAGAGTCATGCTGCCCTCTGCTGGCAGTCTCTGGTAATGTAGGAGAGTCATGCTGCCCTCTGCTGGCAGTCACTGGTAATGCAGGAGAGTCATGCTGCCCTCTGCTGGCAGTCGTTGGTAATGCAGAAGAGTCCTGCTGCCCTCTGCTGGCAGTCACTGGTAATGCAGGAGAGTCATGCTGCCCTCTGCTGGCAGTGTCTGGTAATGCAGGAGAGTCATGCTGCCCTCTGCTGGCAGTCTCTGGTAATGCAGGAGAGTCATGCTGCCCTCTGCTGGCAGTCACTGGTAATGCAGGAGAGTCATGCTGCCCTCTGCTGGCAGTCTCTGGTAATGCAGGAGAGTCATGCTGCCCTCTGCTGGCAGTCTTTGGTAATGCAGAAGAGTCATGCTGCCCTCTGCTGGCAGTCTCTGGTAATGCAGAAGAGTCATGCTGCCCTCTGCAGGCAGTCTATGGTAATGCAGGAGAATCATGCTGCCCTCTGCTGGCAGTCTCTGGTAATGCAGGAGAGTCATGCTTCCCTCTGCTGGCAGTCTCTGGTAATGCAGGAGAGTCATGCTACTCTCTGCTGGCAGTCTCTGGTAATGCAGGAGAGTCATGCTGCCCTCTGCTGGCAGTCTTTGGTAATGCAGGTGAGTCATGCTGCCCTCTGCTGGCAGTCTCTGGTAATGCAGGAGAGTCATGCTGCCCTCTGCTGGCAGTCTCTGGTAATGCAGGAGAGCCATGCTGCCCTCTGCTGGCAGTCTCTGGTAATGCAGGAGAGTCATGCTACTCTCTGCTGGCAGTCTCTGGTAATGCAGGAGAGTCTTGCTGCCCTCTGCTGGCAGTCTCTGGTAATGCAGGAGAGTCATGCTGCCCTCTGCTGGCAGTCTCTGGTAATGCAGGAGAATCATGCTGCCCTCTGCTGGCAGTCTCTGGTAATGCAGGAGAGTCATGCTGTCCTCTGCTGGCAGTCTCTGGTAATGCAGGAGAATCATGCTGCCCTCTGCTGGCAGTCTCTGGTAATGCAGGAGAGTCATGCTGCCCTCTGCTGGCAGTCTCTGGTAATGCAGGAGAATCATGCTGCCCTCTGCTGGCAGTCTCTGGTAATGCAGGAGAGTCATGCTGCCCTCTGCTGGCAGTGTCTGGTAATGCAGGAGAGTCATGCTGCCCTCTGCTGGCAGTCTCTGGTAATGCAGGAGAGTCATGCTGCCCTCTGCAGGCAGTCTCTGGTAATGCAGGAGAGTCATGCCGCCCTCTGCTGGCAGTCTCTGGTAATGCAGGAGAGTCATGCTGCCCTCTGCTGGCAGTCTCTGGTAATGCAGGAGAGTCATGCTGCCCTCTGCTGGCAGTCTCTGGTAATGCAGGAGAGTCATGCTGCCCTCTGCTGGCAGTCTCTGGTAATGCAGGAGAGTCATGCTGCCCTCTGCTGGCAGTCTCTGGTAATGCAGGAGAGTCATGCTGCCCTCTGCTGGCAGTCTCTGGTAATGCAGGAGAATCATGCTGCCCTCTGCTGGCAGTCTCTGGTAATGCAGGAGAGTCATGCTGCCCTCTGCTGGCAGTGTCTGGTAATGCAGGAGAATCATGCAGCCCTCTGCTGGCAGTCTCTGGTAATGCAGGAGAGTCATGCTGCCCTCTGCTGGCAGTCACTGGTAATGCAGGAGAGTCATGCTGCCCTCTGCTGGCAGTCTCTGGTAATGCAGGTGAGTCATGCTGCCCTCTGCTGGCAGTCTCTGGTAATGCAGGAGAGTCATGCTGTCCTCTGCTGGCAGTCTCTGGTAATGCAGGAGAGTCATGCTGCCCTCTGCTGGCAGTCTCTGGTAATGCAGGAGAGTCATGCTGCCCTCTGCAGGCAGTCGCTGGTAATGCAGGAGAGTCATGCTGCCCTCTGCTGGCAGTCTCTGGTAATGTAGGAGAGTCATGCTGCCCTCTGCTGGCAGTCTCTGGTAATGCAGGAGAGTCATGCTGCCCTCTGCTGGCAGTTTCTGGTAATGCAGGAGAGTCATGCTGCCCTCTGCTGGTAGTCTCTGGTAATGCAGGAGAGTCATGCTGCCCTCTGCTGGCAGTCTCTGGTAATGCAGAAGAGTCATGCTGCCCTCTGCTGGCAGTCTCTGGTAATGCAAGAGAGTCGTGCTGCCCTCTGCTGGCAGTCTCTGGTAATGCAGGAGAGTCATGCTGCCCTCTGCTGGCAGTCTCTGGTAATGCAAGAGAGTCATGCTGCCCTCTGCTGGCAGTCTCTGGTAATGCAGGAGAGTCATGCTGCCCTCTGCTGGCAGTCTCTGGTAATGCAGGAGAGTCATGCTGCCCTCTGCTGGCAGTCTCTGGTAATGCAGGAGAGTCATGCTTCCCTCTGCTGGCAGTCTCTGGTAATGCAGGAGAGTCATGCTGCCCTCTGCTGGCAGTCACTGGTAATGCAGGAGAATCATGCTGCCCTCTGCTGGCAGTCTCTGGTAATGCAGGAGAGTCATGCTGCCCTCTGCTGGCAGTGTCTGGTAATGCAGGAGAATCATGCTGCCCTCTGCTGGCAGTCTCTGGTAATGCAGGAGAGTCATGCTGCCCTCTGCTGGCAGTGTCTGGTAATGCAGGAGAGTCATGCTGCCCTCTGCTGGCAGTCACTGGTAATGCAGGAGAGTCATGCTGCCCTCTGCTGGCAGTCTCTGGTAATGCAGGTGAGTCATGCTGCCCTCTGCTGGCAGTCTCTGGTAATGCAGGAGAGTCATGCTGCCCTCTGCTGGCAGTCTCTGGTAATGCAGGAGAGTCATGCTGCCCTCTGTTGGCAGTTGCTGGTAATACAGGAGAGTCATGCTGCCCTCTGCTGGCAGTCTCTGGTAATGCAGGAGAGTCATGCTGCCCTCTGCTGGCAGTGTCTGGTAATGCAGGAGAGTCATGCTGCCCTCTGCTGGCAGTCACTGGTAATGCAGGAGAGTCATGCTGCCCTCTGCTGGCAGTCTCTGGTAATGCAGGAGAGTCATGCTGCCCTCTGCTGGCAGTCTCTGGTAATGCAGGAGAGTCATGCTGCCCTCTGCTGGCAGTCTCTGGTAATGCAGGAGAATCATGCTGCCCTCTGCTGGCAGTCTCTGGTAATGCAGGAGAGTCATGCTGCCCTCTGCTGGCAGTGTCTGGTAATGCAGGAGAATCATGCTGCCCTCTGCTGGCAGTCTCTGGTAATGCAGGAGAGTCATGCTGCCCTCTGCTGGCAGTGTCTGGTAATGCAGGAGAGTCATGCTGCCCTCTGCTGGCAGTCACTGGTAATGCAGGAGAGTCATGCTGCCCTCTGCTGGCAGTCTCTGGTAATGCAGGTGAGTCATGCTGCCCTCTGCTGGCAGTCTCTGGTAATGCAGGAGAGTCATGCTGCCCTCTGCTGGTAGTCTCTGGTAATGCAGGAGAGTCATGCTGCCCTCTGCTGGCAGTCTCTGGTAATGCAGAAGAGTCATGCTGCCCTCTGCTGGCAGTCTCTGGTAATGCAAGAGAGTCGTGCTGCCCTCTGCTGGCAGTCTCTGGTAATGCAGGAGAGTCATGCTGCCCTCTGCTGGCAGTCTCTGGTAATGCAGGAGAGTCATGCTTCCCTCTGCTGGCAGTCTCTGGTAATGCAGAAGAGTCATGCAGCCCTCTGCTGGCAGTCTCTGGTAATGCAGAAGAGTCATGCAGCCCTCTGCTGGCAGTCTCTGGTAATGCAGGAGAATCATGCTGCCCTCTGCTGGCAGTCTCTGGTAATGCAGGAGAGTCATGCTGCCCTCTGCTGGCAGTGTCTGGTAATGCAGGAGAATCATGCTGCCCTCTGCTGGCAGTCTCTGGTAATGCAGGAGAGTCATGCTGCCCTCTGCTGGCAGTGTCTGGTAATGCAGGAGAGTCATGCTGCCCTCTGCTGGCAGTCACTGGTAATGCAGGAGAGTCATGCTGCCCTCTGCTGGCAGTCTCTGGTAATGCAGGTGAGTCATGCTGCCCTCTGCTGGCAGTCTCTGGTAATGCAGGAGAGTCATGCTGTCCTCTGCTGGCAGTCTCTGGTAATGCAGGAGAGTCATGCTGCCCTCTGCTGGCAGTCTCTGGTAATGCAGGAGAGTCATGCATCCCTCTGCTGGCAGTTTCTGGTAATGCAGGAGAGTCATGCTGCCCTCTGCTGGTAGTCTCTGGTAATGCAGGAGAGTCATGCTGCCCTCTGCTGGCAGTCTCTGGTAATGCAGAAGAGTCATGCTGCCCTCTGCTGGCAGTCTCTGGTAATGCAAGAGAGTCGTGCTGCCCTCTGCTGGCAGTCTCTGGTAATGCAGGAGAGTCATGCTGCCCTCTGCTGGCAGTCTCTGGTAATGCAGGAGAGTCATGCTTCCCTCTGCTGGCAGTCTCTGGTAATGCAGGAGAGTCTTGCTGCCCTCTGCTGGCAGTCTCTGGTAATGCAGGAGAGTCATGCTACTCTCTGCTGGCAGTCTCTGGTAATGCAGGAGAGTCATGCTACCCTCTGCTGGCAGTCTCTGGTAATGCAGGAGAATCATGCTGCCCTCTGCTGGCAGTCTCTGGTAATGCAGGAGAGTCATGCTGCCCTCTGCTGGCAGTCTCTGGTAATGCAGGAGAATCATGCTGCCCTCTGCTGGCAGTCACTGGTAATGCAGGAGAGTCATGCTGCCCTCTGCTGGCAGTCTCTGGTAATGCAGGTGAGTCATGCTGCCCTCTGCTGGCAGTCTCTGGTAATGCAGGAGAGTCATGCTACCCTCTGCTGGCAGTCTCTGGTAATGCAGAAGAGTCATGCTGCCCTCTGCTGGCAGTCTCTGGTAATGCAAGAGAGTCGTGCTGCCCTCTGCTGGCAGTCTCTGGTAATGCAGGAGAGTCATGCTGCCCTCTGCTGGCAGTCTCTGGTAATGCAGGAGAGTTATGCTGCCCTCTGCTGGCAGTCTCTGGTAATGCAGGAGAGTCATGCTGCCCTCTGCTGGCAGTCTCTGGTAATGCAGGAGAGTCATGCTGCCCTCTGCTGGCAGTCTCTGGTAATGCAGGAGAGTCATGCTGCCCTCTGCTGGCAGTCTCTGGTAATGCAGGAGAGTCATGCTGCCCTCTTGCTGGCAGTCTCTGGTAATGCAGGAGAGTCATGCTTCCCTCTGCTGGCAGTCTCTGGTAATGCAGAAGAGTCATGCTGCCCTCTGCTGGCAGTCTCTGGTAATGCAGGAGAGTCATGCTGCCCTCTGCTGGCAGTGTCTGGTAATGCAGGAGAGTCATGCTGCCCTCTGCTGGCAGTCTCTGGTAATGCAGGAGAGTCATGCTGCCTTCTGCTGGCAGTCTCTGGTAATGCAGGAGAGTCTTGCTGCCCTCTGCTGGCAGTCTCTGGTAATGCAGGAGAGTCATGCTACTCTCTGCTGGCAGTCTCTGGTAATGCAGGAGAGTCATGCTACCCTCTGCTGGCAGTCTCTGGTAATGCAGAAGAGTCATGCTGCCCTCTGCTGGCAGTCTCTGGTAATGCAAGAGAGTCGTGCTGCCCTCTGCTGGCAGTCTCTGGTAATGCAGGAGAGTCATGCTGCCCTCTGCTGGCAGTCTCTGGTAATGCAAGAGAGTCGTGCTGCCCTCTGCTGGCAGTCTCTGGTAATGCAGGAGAGTCATGCTGCCCTCTGCTGGCAGTCTCTGGTAATGCAAGAGAGTCGTGCTGCCCTCTGCTGGCAGTCTCTGGTAATGCAGGAGAGTCATGCTGCCCTCTACTGGCAGTCTCTGGTAATGCAAGAGAGTCATGCTGCCCTCTGCTGGCAGTCTCTGGTAATGCAGGAGAGTCATGCTGCCCTCTGCTGGCAGTCTCTGGTAATGCAGGAGAGTCATGCTGCCCTCTGCTGGCAGTCTCTGGTAATGCAGGAGAGTCATGCTGCCCTCTGCTGGCAGTCACTGGTAATGCAGGAGAGTCATGCTGCCCTCTGCTGGCAGTCTCTGGTAATGCAGGAGAGTCATGCTGCCCTCTGCTGGCAGTCTCTGGTAATGCAGGAGAGTCATGCTGCCCTCTGCTGGCAGTCTCTGGTAATGCAGGAGAGTCATGCTGCCCTCTGCTGGCAGTCTCTGGTAATGCAGGAGAGTCATGCTGCCCTCTGCTGGCAGTCTCTGGTAATGCAGGAGAGTCATGCTGCCCTCTGCTGGCAGTCTCTGGTAATGCAGGAGAGTCGTGCTGCCCTCTGCTGGCAGTCTCTGGTAATGCAGGAGAGTCATGCTGCCCTCTGCTGGCAGTCGCAGGTAATGCAGGAGAGTCATGCTGCCCTCTGCTGGCAGTCTCTGGTAATGCAGGAGATTCATGCTGCCCTCTGCTGGCAGTCTCTGGTAATGCAGGAGAGTCATGCTGCCCTCTGCTGGCAGTTTCTGGTAATGCAGGAGAGTCATGCTGCCCTCTGCTGGCAGTCTCTGGTAATGCAGGAGAGTCATGCTGCCCTCTGCTGGCAGTCTCTGGTAATGCAGGAGAGTCATGCTGCCCTCTGCTGGCAGTCTCTGGTAATGCAGGAGAGTCATGCTGCCCTCTGCTGGCAGTCTCTGGTAATGCAGGAGAGTCATGCTGTCCTCTGCTGGCAGTCTCTGGTAATGCAAGAGAGTCGTGCTGCCCTCTGCTGGCAGTCTCTGGTAATGCAGGAGAGTCATGCTGCCCTCTGCTGGCAGTCGCAGGTAATGCAGGAGAGTCATGCTGTTATCTGCTGGCAGTCTCTGGTAATGCAGGAGAGTCTTGCTGCCCTCTGCTGGCAGTCTCTGGTAATGCAGGAGAGTCATGCTGCCCTCTGCTGGCAGTCTCTGGTAATGCAGGAGAGTCATGCTGCCCTCTGCTGGCAGTCTCTGGTAATGCAGGAGAGTCATGCATCCCTCTGCTGGCAGTTTCTGGTAATGCAGGAGAGTCATGCTGCCCTCTGCTGGCAGTCTCTGGTAATGCAGGAGAGTCATGCATCCCTCTGCTGGCAGTTTCTGGTAATGCAGGAGAGTCATGCTGCCCTCTGCTGGTAGTCTCTGGTAATGCAGGAGAGTCATGCTGCCCTCTGCTGGTAGTCTCTGGTAATGCAGAAGAGTCATGCTGCCCTCTGCAGGCAGTCTCTGGTAATGCAAGAGAGTCGTGCTGCCCTCTGCTGGCAGTCTCTGGTAATGCAGGAGAGTCATGCTGCCCTCTGCTGGCAGTCTCTGGTAATGCAGGAGAGTCATGCTTCCCTCTGCTGGCAGTCTCTGGTAATGCAGGAGAGTCTTGCTGCCCTCTGCTGGCAGTCTCTGGTAATGCAGGAGAGTCATGCTACTCTCTGCTGGCAGTCTCTGGTAATGCAGGAGAGTCATGCTACCCTCTGCTGGCAGTCTCTGGTAATGCAGGAGAATCATGCTGCCCTCTGCTGGCAGTCTCTGGTAATGCAGGAGAGTCATGCTGCCCTCTGCTGGCAGTCTCTGGTAATGCAGGAGAATCATGCTGCCCTCTGCTGGCAGTCACTGGTAATGCAGGAGAGTCATGCTGCCCTCTGCTGGCAGTCTCTGGTAATGCAGGTGAGTCATGCTGCCCTCTGCTGGCAGTCTCTGGTAATGCAGGAGAGTCATGCTACCCTCTGCTGGCAGTCTCTGGTAATGCAGAAGAGTCATGCTGCCCTCTGCTGGCAGTCTCTGGTAATGCAGGAGAGTCATGCTGCCCTCTGCTGGCAGTCTCTGGTAATGCAGGAGAGTTATGCTGCCCTCTGCTGGCAGTCTCTGGTAATGCAGGAGAGTCATGCTGCCCTCTGCTGGCAGTCTCTGGTAATGCAGGAGAGTCATGCTGCCCTCTGCTGGCAGTCTCTGGTAATGCAGGAGAGTCATGCTGCCCTCTGCTGGCAGTCTCTGGTAATGCAGGAGAGTCATGCTGCCCTCTTGCTGGCAGTCTCTGGTAATGCAGGAGAGTCATGCTTCCCTCTGCTGGCAGTCTCTGGTAATGCAGAAGAGTCATGCTGCCCTCTGCTGGCAGTCTCTGGTAATGCAGGAGAGTCATGCTGCCCTCTGCTGGCAGTCTCTGGTAATGCAGAAGAGTCATGCTGCCCTCTGCTGGCAGTCTCTGGTAATGCAGGAGAGTCATGCTGCCTTCTGCTGGCAGTCTCTGGTAATGCAGGAGAGTCTTGCTGCCCTCTGCTGGCAGTCTCTGGTAATGCAGGAGAGTCAGGCTACTCTCTGCTGGCAGTCTCTGGTAATGCAGGAGAGTCATGCTACCCTCTGCTGGCAGTCTCTGGTAATGCAGAAGAGTCATGCTGCCCTCTGCTGGCAGTCTCTGGTAATGCAAGAGAGTCATGCTGCCCTCTGCTGGCAGTCTCTGGTAATGCAGGAGAGTCATGCTGCCCTCTGCTGGCAGTCTCTGGTAATGCAAGAGAGTCGTGCTGCCCTCTGCTGGCAGTCTCTGGTAATGCAGGAGAGTCATGCTGCCCTCTACTGGCAGTCTCTGGTAATGCAAGAGAGTCATGCTGCCCTCTGCTGGCAGTCTCTGGTAATGCAGGAGAGTCATGCTGCCCTCTGCTGGCAGTCTCTGGTAATGCAGGAGAGTCATGCTGCCCTCTGCTGGCAGTCTCTGGTAATGCAGGAGAGTCATGCTGCCCTCTGCTGGCAGTCACTGGTAATGCAGGAGAGTCATGCTGCCCTCTGCTGGCATTCTCTGGTAATGCAGGAGAGTCATGCTGCCCTCTGCTGGCAGTCTCTGGTAATGCAGGAGAGTCATGCTGCCCTCTGCTGGCAGTCTCTGGTAATGCAGGAGAGTCATGCTGCCCTCTGCTGGCAGTCTCTGGTAATGCAGGAGAGTCATGCTGCCCTCTGCTGGCAGTCTCTGGTAATGCAGGAGAGTCATGCTGCCCTCTGCTGGCAGTCTCTGGTAATGCAGGAGAGTCGTGCTGCCCTCTGCTGGCAGTCTCTGGTAATGCAGGAGAGTCATGCTGCCCTCTGCTGGCAGTCGCAGGTAATGCAGGAGAGTCATGCTGCCCTCTGCTGGCAGTCTCTGGTAATGCAGGAGATTCATGCTGCCCTCTGCTGGCAGTCTCTGGTAATGCAGGAGAGTCATGCTGCCCTCTGCTGGCAGTTTCTGGTAATGCAGGAGAGTCATGCTGCCCTCTGCTGGCAGTCTCTGGTAATGCAGGAGAGTCATGCTGCCCTCTGCTGGCAGTCTCTGGTAATGCAGGAGAGTCATGCTGCCCTCTGCTGGCAGTCTCTGGTAATGCAGGAGAGTCATGCTGCCCTCTGCTGGCAGTCTCTGGTAATGCAGGAGAGTCATGCTGTCCTCTGCTGGCAGTCTCTGGTAATGCAAGAGAGTCGTGCTGCCCTCTGCTGGCAGTCTCTGGTAATGCAGGAGAGTCATGCTGCCCTCTGCTGGCAGTCGCAGGTAATGCAGGAGAGTCATGCTGTTATCTGCTGGCAGTCTCTGGTAATGCAGGAGAGTCTTGCTGCCCTCTGCTGGCAGTCTCTGGTAATGCAGGAGAGTCATGCTGCCCTCTGCTGGCAGTCTCTGGTAATGCAGGAGAGTCATGCTGCCCTCTGCTGGCAGTCTCTGGTAATGCAGGAGAGTCATGCTGCCCTCTGCTGGCAGTCTCTGGTAATGCAGGAGAGTCATGCTGCCCTCTGCTGGCAGTCTCTGGTAATGCAGGAGAGTCATGCTGCCCTCTGCTGACAGTCTCTGGTAATGTAGGAGAGTCGTGCTGCCCTCTGCTGGCAGTCTCTGGTAATGCAGGAGAGTCATGCTGCCCTCTGCTGGCAGTCTCTGGTAATGCAGGAGAGTCATGCTGCCCTCTGCAGGCAGTCTCTGGTAATGCAGGAGAGTCATGCTGCCCTCTGCTGGCAGTCGCAGGTAATGCAGGAGAGTCATGCTGTCCTCTGCTGGCAGTTTCTGGTAATGCAGGAGAGTCGTGCTGCCCTCTGCTGGCAGTCTCTGGTAATGCAGGAGAGTCATGCTGCCCTCTGCAGGCAGTCTCTGGTAATGCAGGAGAGTCATGCTGCCCTCTGCAGGCAGTCTCTGGTAATGCAGGAGAGTCATGCTGCCCTCTGCTGGCAGTCTCTGGTAATGCAGGAGAGTCATGCTGCCCTCTGCTGGCAGTGTCTGGTAATGCAGGAGAGTCATGCTGCCCTCTGCTGGCAGTCTCTGGTAATGCAGGAGAGTCATGCTGCCCTCTGCTGGCAGTCTCTGGTAATGCAGGAGAGTCATGCTGCCCTCTGCTGGAAGTCGCAGGTAATGCAGGAGAGTCATGCTGTCCTCTGCAGACAGTCTCTGGTAATGCAGGAGAGTCATGCTGCCCTCTGCTGTCATTCTCTAGTAATGCAGGGGAGTCATGCTGTTATCTGCTGGCAGTCTCTGGTAATGCAGGAGAGTCTTGCTGCCCTCTGCTGTCATTCTCTAGTAATGCAGGGGAGTCATGCTGCCCTCTGCTGGCAGTCTCTGGTAATGCAGGAGAGTCATGCTGCCCTCTGCTGGCAGTCTCTGGTAATGCAGGAGAGTCATGCTGCCCTCTGCTGGCAGTCTATGGTAATGCAGGAGAGTCATGCTGCCCTCTGCTGTCATTCTCTAGTAATGCAGGGGAGTCATGCTGCTATCTGCTGGCAGTCTCTGGTAATGCAGGAGAGTCATGCTGCCCTCTGCTGGCAGTCTCTGGTAATGCAGGAGAGTCATGCTGCCCTCTGCTGGCAGTGTCTGGTAATGCAGGAGAGTCATGCTGCCCTCTGCTGGCAGTCTCTGGTAATGCAGGAGAGTCATGCTGCCCTCTGCTGGCAGTCTATGGTAATGCAAGAGAGTCGTGCTGCCCTCTGCTGGCAGTCTCTGGTAATGCAGGAGAGTCATGCTGCCCTCTGCTGGCAGTCTCTGGTAATGCAGGAGAGTCATGCTGCCCTCTGCTGGCAGTCTCTGGTAATGCAGGAGAGTCATGCTGCCCTCTGCTGGCAGTTTCTGGTAATGCAGGAGAGTCATGCTGCCCTCTGCTGGCAGTCTCTGGTAATGCAGGAGAGTCATGCTGCCCTCTGCTGGCAGTCTCTGGTAATGCAGGAGAGTCATGCTGCCCTCTGCTGGCAATCTCTGGTAATGCAGGAGAGTCATGCTGCCCACTGCAGGCAGTCTCTGGTAATGCAGGAGAGTCATGCTGTCCTCTGCTGGCAGTCTCTGGTAATGCAGGAGAGCCATGCTGCCCTCTGCTGGCAGTCTCTGGTAATGCAGGAGAGTCATGCTGCCCTCTGCTGGCAGTCTCTGGTAATGCAGGAGAGCCATGCTGCCCTCTGCTGGCAGTCTCTGGTAATGCAGGAGAGTCATGCTGCCCTCTGCTGGCAGTCTCTGGTAATGCAGGAGAGTCATGCTGCCCTTTGCTGGCAGTCTCTGGTAATGCAGGAGAGTGATGCTGCCCTCTGCTGGCATTCTCTGGTAATGCAGGAGAGTCATGCTGCCCTCTGCTGGCAGTCTCCGGTAATGCAGGAGAGTCATGCTGCCCTTTGCTGGCAGTCTCCGGTAATGCAGGAGAGTCATGCTGCCCTCTGCTGGCAGTCTCTGGTAATGCAGGAGAGTCATGCTGCCTTCTGCTGGCAGTCTATGGTAATGCAAGAGAGTCGTGCTGCCCTCTGCTGGCAGTCTCTGGTAATGCAGGAGAGTCATGCTGCCCTCTGCTGGCAGTCTCTGGTAATGCAGGAGAGTCATGCTGTCCTCTGCTGGCAGTCTCTGGTAATGCAGGAGAGTCATGCTGCCCTCTGCTGGCAGTCTCTGGTAATGCAGGAGAGTTATGCTGCCCTCTGCTGGCAGTCTCTGGTAATGCAGGAGAGTCATGCTGCCCTCTGCTGGCAGTCTCTGGTAATGCAGGAGAGTCATGCTGCCCTCTGCTGGCAGTCTCTGGTAATGCAGGAGAGTCATGCTGCCCTCTGCTGGCAGTCACTGGTAATGCAGGAGAGTCATGCTGCCCTCTGCTGGCAGTCTCTGGTAATGCAGGAGAGTCATGCTGCCCTCTGCTGGCAGTCTCTGGTAATGCAGGAGAGTCATGCTGCCCTCTGCTGGCAGTCTGGTAATGCAGAAGAGTCGTGCTGCCCTCTGCTGGCAGTCTCTGGTAATGCAGGAGAGTCATGCTGCCCTCTGCTGGCAGTCTCTGGTAATGGAGGTGAGTCATGTTGCCCTCTGCTGGCAGTCTCTGGTAATGCAGGAGAATCATGCTGCCCTCTGCTGGCAGTCTCTGGTAACGCAGGAGAGTCATGCTGCCCTCTTCTGGCAGTCTCTGGTAATGCAGGAGAGTCATGCTGCCCTCTGCTGGCAGTCTCTGGTAATGCAGGAGAGTCATGCTGCCCTCTGCTGGCAGTCTCTGGTAATGCAGGAGAGTCATGCTGCCCTCTGCTGGCAGTCTCTGGTAATGCAGGAGAGTCATGCTGCCCTCTTCTGGCAGTCTCTGGTAATGCAGGAGAGTCATGCTGCCCTCTTCTGGCAGTCTCTGGTAATGCAGGAGAGTCATGCTGCCCTCTGCTGGCAGTCTCTGGTAATGCAGGGGAGTCATGCTGCCCTCTGCTGGCAGTCTCTGGTAATGCAGGAGAGTCATGCTGCCCTCTGCTGGCAGTCTCTGGTAATGCAGGAGAGTCATGCTGCCCTCTGCTGGCAGTCTCTGGTAACGCAGGAGAGTCATGCTGCCCTCTGCTGGCAGTCTCTGGTAACGCAGGAGAGTCATGCTGCCCTCTGCTGGCAGTCTCTGGTAATGCAGGAGAGTCATGCTGCCCTCTGCTGGCAGTCTCTGGTAACGCAGGAGAGTCATGCTGCCCTCTGCTGGCAGTCTCTGGTAACGCAGGAGAGTCATGCTACCCTCTGCTGGCAGTCTCTGGTAATGCAGGAGAGTCATGCTGCCCTCTGCTGGCAGTCTCTGGTAACGCAGGAGAGTCATGCTGCCCTCTTCTGGCAGTCTCTGGTAATGCAGGAGAGTCATGCTGCCCTCTGCTGGCAGTCTCTGGTAATGCAGGAGAGTGATGCTGCCCTCTGCTGGCAGTCTCTGGTAATGCAGGAGAGTGATGCTGCCCTCTGCTGGCAGTCTCTGGTAATGCAGGAGAGTCATGCTGCCCTCTGCTGGCATTCGCTGGTAATGCAGGAGAGTCAAGCTGCCCTCTGCTGGCAGTCTCTGGTAATGCAGGAGAGTCATGCTACTCTCTGCTGGCAGTCTCTGGTAATGCAGGAGAGTCATGCTGCCCTCTGCTGGCAGTCTCTGGTAATGCAGGAGAGTCATGCAGCCCTCTGCTGGCAGTCTCTGGTAATGCAGGAGAGTCATGCTGCCCTCTTCTGGCAGTCTCTGGTAATGCAGGAGAGTCATGCTGCCCTCTGCTGGCAGTCGCTGGTAATGCAGGAGAGTCATGCTGCCCTCTGCTGGCAGTCTCTGGTAACGCAGGAGAGTCATGCTGCCCTCTTCTGGCAGTCTCTGGTAATGCAGGAGAGTCATGCTGCCCTCTGCTGGCAGTCGCTGGTAATGCAGGAGAGTCATGCTGCCCTCTGCTGGCAGTCGCTGGTAATGCAGGAGAGTCATGCTGCCCTCTGCTGGCAGTCTCTGGTAATGCAGGAGAGTCATGCTACTCTCTGCTGGCAGTCTCTGGTAATGCAGGAGAGTCATGCTGCCCTCTGCTGGCAGTCTCTGGTAATGCAGGAGAGTCATGCTGGCCTCTGCTGGCAGTCTCTGGTAATGCAGGAGAGTCATGCTGCCCTCTGCTGGCAGTCTCTGGTAATGCAGGTGAGTCATGCTGCCCTCTGCTGGCAGTCTCTGGTAATGCAGGTGAGTCATGCTGCCCTCTGCTGGCAGTCCCTGGTAATGCAGGAGAGTCTTGCTGCCCTCTGCTGGCAGTCTCTGGTAATGCAGGAGAGTCATGCTGCCCTCTGCTGGCAGTCTCTGGTAATGCAGGAGAGTCATGCTGCCCTCTGCTGGCAGTCTCTGGTAATGCAGGAGAGTCTTGCTGCCCTCTGCTGGCAGTCTCTGGTAATGCAGGAGAGTCATGCTGCCCTCTGCTGACAGTCTCTGGTAATGCAGGAGAGTCATGCTGCCCTCTGCTGGCAGTCTCTGGTAATGCAGGAGAGTCATGCTGCCCTCTGCTGGCAGTCTCTGGTAATGCAGGAGAGTCATGCTGCCCTCTGCTGGCAGTCTCTGGTAATGCAGGAGAGTCTTGCTGCCCTCTGCTGGCAGTCTCTGGTAATGCAGGAGAGTCATGCTGCCCTCTGCTGACAGTCTCTGGTAATGCAGGAGAGTCATGCTGCCCTCTGCTGGCAGTCTCTGGTAATGCAGGAGAGTCATGCTGCCCTCTGCTGGCAGTCTCTGGTAATGCAGGAGAGTCTTGCTGCCCTCTGCTGGCAGTCTCTGGTAATGCAGGAGAGTCATGCTGCCCTCTGCTGGCAGTCTCTGGTAATGCAGGAGAGTCTTGCTGCCCTCTGCTGGCAGTCTCTGGTAATGCAGGAGAGTCATGCTGCCCTCTGCTGGCAGTCTCTGGTAATGCAGGAGAGTCATGCTGCCCTCTGCTGGCAGTCTCTGGTAATGCAGGAGAGTCATGCTGCCCTCTGCTGGCAGTCTCTGGTAATGCAGGAGAGTCATGCTGCCCTCTGCTGTCAGTCTCTGGTAATGCAGGAGAGTCATGCTGCCCTCTGCTGGCAGTCTCTGGTAATGCAGGAGAGTCTTGCTGCCCTCTGCTGGCAGTCTCTGGTAATGCAGGAGAGTCATGCTGCCCTCTGCTGGCAGTCTCTGGTAATGCAGGAGAGTCATGCTGCCCTCTGCTGACAGTCTCTGGTAATGCAGGAGAGTCTTGCTGCCCTCTGCTGGCAGTCTCTGGTAATGCAGGAGAGTCATGCTGCCCTCTGCTGGCAGTCTCTGGTAATGCAGGTGAGTCATGCTGCCCTCTGCTGGCAGTCCCTGGTAATGCAGGAGAGTCTTGCTGCCCTCTGCTGGCAGTCTCTGGTAATGCAGGAGAGTCATGCTGCCCTCTGCTGGCAGTCTCTGGTAATGCAGGAGAGTCATGCTGCCCTCTGCTGGCAGTCTCTGGTAATGCAGGAGAGTCATGCTGCCCTCTGCTGGCAGTCTCCGGTAATGCAGGAGAGTCATGCTGCCCTCTGCTGGCAGTCTCTGCTAATGCAGGTGAGTCATGCTGCCCTCTGCTGGCAGTCTCTGGTAATGCAGGAGAGTCTTGCTGCCCTCTGCTGGCAGTCTCTGGTAATGCAGGAGAGTCATGCTGCCCTCTGCTGGCAGTCTCTGGTAATGCAGGAGAGTCATGCTGCCCTCTGCTGGCAGTCTCTGGTAATGCAGGAGAGTCATGCTGCCCTCTGCTGGCAGTCTCTGGTAATGCAGGACAGTCATGCTGCACTCTGCTGGCAGTCTCTGGTAATGCAGGAGAGTCATGCTGCCCTCTGCTGGCAGTCTCTGGTAATGCAGGAGAGTCATGCTGCCCTCTGCTGGCAGTCTCTGGTAATGCAGGAGAGTCTTGCTGCCCTCTGCTGGCAGTCTCTGGTAATGCAGGAGAGTCATGCTGCCCTCTGCTGGCAGTCTCTGGTAATGCAGGAGAGTCATGCTGCCCTCTGCTGGCAGTCTCTGGTAATGCAGGAGAGTCATGCTGCCCTCTGCTGGCAGTCTCTGGTAATGCAGGACAGTCATGCTGCACTCTGCTGGCAGTCTCTGGTAATGCAGGAGAGTCATGCTGCCCTCTGCTGGCAGTCTCTGGTAATGCAGGAGAGTCATGCTGCCCTCTGCTGGCAGTCTCTGGTAATGCAGGAGAGTCTTGCTGCCCTCTGCTGGCAGTCTCTGGTAATGCAGGAGAGTCATGCTGCCCTCTGCTGGCAGTCTCTGGTAATGCAGGAGAGTCATGCTGCCCTCTGCTGGCAGTCTCTGGTAATGCAGGAGAGTCATGCTGCCCTCTGCTGGCAGTCTCTGGTAATGCAGGACAGTCATGCTGCACTCTGCTGGCAGTCTCTGGTAATGCAGGAGAGTCATGCTGCCCTCTGCTGGCAGTCTCTGGTAATGCAGGAGAGTCATGCTGCCCTCTGCTGGCAGTCTCTGGTAATGCAGGAGAGTCTTGCTGCCCTCTGCTGGCAGTGTCTGGTAATGCAGGACAGTCATGCTGCACTCTGCTGGCAGTCTCTGGTAATGCAGGAGAGTCATGCTGCCCTCTGCTGGCAGTCTCTGGTAATGCAGGAGAGTCTTGCTGCCCTCTGCTGGCAGTCTCTGGTAATGCAGGAGAGTCATGCTGCCCTCTGCTGGCAGTCTCTGGTAATGCAGGAGAGTCATGCTGCCCTCTGCTGGCAGTCTCTGGTAATACAGGAGAGTCATGCTGCCCTCTGCTGGCAGTCTCTGGTAATGCAGGAGAGTCATGCTGCCCTCTGCTGGCAGTCTCTGGTAATGCAGGAGAGTCATGCTGCCCTCTGCTGGCAGTCGCAGGTAATGCAGGAGAGTCATGCTGCCCTCTGCTGGCAGTCTCTGGTAATGCAGGAGAGTCATGCTACTCTCTGCTGGCAGTCTCTGGTAATGCAGGAGAGTCATGCTGCCCTCTGCTGGCAGTCTCTGGTAATGCAGGAGAGTCTTGCTGCCCTCTGCTGGCAGTCTCCCGTAATGCAGGAGAGTCATGCTGCCCTCTGCTGGCAGTCTCTGGTAATGCAGGAGAGTCATGCTGCCCTCTGCTGGCAGTCTCTGGTAATACAGGAGAGTCATGCTGCCCTCTGCTGGCAGTCTCTGGTAATGCAGGAGAGTCATGCTGCCCTCTGCTGGCAGTCTCTGGTAATACAGGAGAGTCATGCTGCCCTCTGCTGGCAGTCTCTGGTAATGCAGGAGAGTCATGCTGCCCTCTGCTGGCAGTGTCTGGTAATGCAGGAGAGTCATGCTGCCCTCTGCTGGCAGTGTCTGGTAATGCAGGAGAGTCATGCTGCCCTCTGCTGGCAGTCTCTGGTAATGCAGGAGAGTCATGCTGCCCTCTGCTGGCAGTCTCTGGTAATGCAGGAGAGTCATGCTGCCCTCTGCTGACAGTGTCTGGTAATGCAGGAGAGTCATGCTGCCCTCTGCTGGCAGTCTCTGGTAATGCAGGAGAGTCATGCTGCCCTCTGCTGGCAGTGTCTGGTAATGCAGGAGAGTCATGCTTCCCTCTGCTGGCAGTCTCTGGTAATACAGGAGAGTCATGCTGCCCTCTGCTGGCAGTCTCTGGTAATGCAGGAGAGTCATGCTGCCCTCTGTTGGCAGTTGCTGGTAATGCAGGAGAGTCATGCTGCCCTCTGCTGGCAGTCTCTGGTAATGCAGGAGAGTCATGCTGCCCTCTGCTGGCAGTCTCTGGTAATGCAGGAGAGTCATGCTGCCCTCTGCTGGCAGTGTCTGGTAATGCAGGAGAGTCATGCTGCCCTCTGCTGGCAGTCTCTGGTAATGCAGGAGAGTCATGCTGCCCTCTGCTGGCAGTGTCTGGTAATGCAGGAGAGTCATGCTGCCCTCTGCTGGCAGTCTCTGGTAATGCAGGAGAGTCATGCTGCCCTCTGCTGGCAGTCTCTGGTAATGCAGGAGAGTCATGCTGCCCTCTGCTGGCAGTGTCTGGTAATGCAGGAGAGTCATGCTGCCCTCTGCTGGCAGTCTCTGGTAATGCAGGAGAGTCATGCTGCCCTCTGCTGGCAGTCTCTGGTAATGCAGGAGAGTCATGCTGCCCTCTGCTGGCAGTGTCTGGTAATGCAGGAGAGTCATGCTGCCCTCTGCTGGCAGTCTCTGGTAATGCAGGAGAGTCGTGCTGCCCTCTGCTGGCAGTCTCTGGTAATGCAGGAGAGTCATGCTGCCCTCTGCTGGCAGTCTCTGGTAATGCAGGAGAGTCATGCTGCCCTCTGCTGGCAGTCTCTGGTAATGCAGGAGAGTCATGCTGCCCTCTGCTGGCAGTCTCTGGTAATGCAGGAGAGTCATGCTGCCCTCTGCTGGCAGTCTCTGGTAATGTAGGAGAGTCATGCTGCCCTCTGCTGACAGTCTCTGGTAATGCAGGAGAGTCATGCTTCCCTCTGCTGGCAGTCTCTGGTAATGCAGGAGAGTCATGCTGCCCTCTGCTGGCAGTCTCTGGTAATGCAGGAGAGTCTTGCTTCCCTCTGCTGGCAGTCGCTGGTAATGCAGGAGAGTCATGCTGCCCTCTGCTGGCAGTCTCTGGTAATGCAGGAGAGTCATGCTGCCCTCTGCTGGCAGTCTCTGGTAATGCAGGAGAGTCATGCTGCCCTCTGCTGGCAGTCTCTGGTAATGCAGGAGAGTCATGCTGCCCTCTGCTGGCAGTCTCTGGTAATGCAGGAGAGTCATGCTGCCCTCTGCTGGCAGTCTCTGGTAATGCAGGAGAGTCATGCTGCCCTCTGCTGGCAGTCCCTGGTAATGCAGGAGAGTCATGCTGCCCTCTGCTGGCAGTCTCTGGTAATGCAGGAGAGTCATGCTGCCCTCTGCTGGCAGTCTCTGGTAATGCAGGAGAGTCATGCTGCCCTCTGCTGGCAGTCTCTGGTAATGCAGGAGAGTCATGCTGCCCTCTGCTGGCAGTCCCTGGTAATGCAGGAGAGTCATGCTGCCCTCTGCTGGCAGTCTCTGGTAATGCAGGAGAGTCATGCTGCCCTCTGCTGGCAGTCTCTGGTAATGCAGGAGAGTCATGCTGCTCTCTGCTGGCAGTCTCTGGTAATGCAGGAGAGTCATGCTGCCCTCTGCTGGCAGTCTCTGGTAATGCAGGAGAGTCATGCTGCCCTCTGCTGGCAGTCTCTGGTAATGCAGGAGAGTCATGCTGCCCTCTGCTGGCAGTCGCAGGTAATGCAGGAGAGTCATGCTGCCCTCTGCTGGCAGTGTCTGGTAATGCAGGAGAGTCATGCTGCCCTCTGCTGGCAGTCTCTGGTAATGCAGGAGAGTCTTGCTGCCCTCTGCTGGCAGTCTCCCGTAATGCAGGAGAGTCATGCTGCCCTCTGCTGGCAGTCTCTGGTAATGCAGGAGAGTCATGCTGCCCTCTGCTGGCAGTCTCTGGTAATGCAGGAGAGTCATGCTGCCCTCTGCTGGCAGTCTCTGGTAATGCAGGAGAGTCATGCTGCCCTCTGCTGGCAGTCACTGGTAATGCAGGAGAGTCATGCTGCCCTCTGCTGGCAGTCTCTGGTAATGCAGGTGAGTCATGCTGCCCTCTGCTGGCAGTGTCTGGTAATGCAGGAGAGTCATGCTGCCCTCTGCTGGCAGTCTCTGGTAATGCAGGAGAGTCATGCTGCCCTCTGCTGGCAGTCTCTGGTAATGCAGGAGAGTCATGCTGCCCTCTGCTGGCAGTCTCTGGTAATACAGGAGAGTCATGCTGCCCTCTGCTGGCAGTCTCTGGTAATGCAGGAGAGTCATGCTGCCATCTGCTGGCAGTCTCTGGTAATACAGGAGAGTCATGCTGCCCTCTGCTGGCAGTCTCTGGTAATGCAGGAGAGTCATGCTGCCCTCTGCTGGCAGTCTCTGGTAATGTAGGAAAGTCGTGCTGCCCTCTGCTGGCAGTCTCTGGTAATGTAGGAAAGTCGTGCTGCCCTCTGCTGGCAGTCTCTGGTAATGCAGGAGAGTCATGCTGCCCTCTGCTGGCAGTCTCTGGTAATGCAGGAGAGTCTTGCTGCCCTCTGCTGGCAGTCTCTGGTAATGCAGGTGAGTCATGCTGCCCTCTGCTGGCAGTCTCTGGTAATGCAGGAGAGTCATGCTGCCCTCTGCTGGCAGTCTCTGGTAATACAGGAGAGTCATGCTGCCCTCTGCTGGCAGTCTCTGGTAATGCAGGAGAGTCATGCTGCCCTCTGCTGGCAGTCTCTGGTAATACAGGAGAGTCATGCTGCCCTCTGCTGGCAGTCTCTGGTAATGCAGGAGAGTCATGCTGCCCTCTGCTGGCAGTCTCTGGTAATGTAGGAAAGTCGTGCTGCCCTCTGCTGGCAGTCTCTGGTAATGCAGGAGAGTCATGCTGCCCTCTGCTGGCAGTCTCTGGTAATACAGGAGAGTCATGCTGCCCTCTGCTGGCAGTCTCTGGTAATGCAGGAGAGTCATGCTGCCCTCTGTTGGCAGTTGCTGGTAATGCAGGAGAGTCATGCTGCCCTCTGCTGGCAGTCTCTGGTAATGCAGGAGAGTCATGCTGCCCTCTGCTGGCAGTCTCTGGTAATACAGGAGAGTCATGCTGCCCTCTGCTGGCAGTCTCTGGTAATACAGGAGAGTCATGCTGCCCTCTGCTGGCAGTCTCTGGTAATGCAGGAGAGTCATGCTGCCCTCTGCTGGCAGTCTCTGGTAATGCAGGAGAGTCATGCTGCCCTCTGCTGGCAGTCTCTGGTAATGCAGGAGAGTCATGCTGCCCTCTGCTGGCAGTCTCTGGTAATGCAGGAGAGTCATGCTGCCCTCTGCTGGCAGTCTCTGGTAATGCAGGAGAGTCATGCTGCCCTCTGCTGGCAGTCCCTGGTAATGCAGGAGAGTCATGCTGCCCTCTGCTGGCAGTCTCTGGTAATGCAGGAGAGTCATGCTGCCCTCTGCTGGCAGTCTCTGGTAATGCAGGAGAGTCATGCTGCCCTCTGCTGGCAGTCTTTGGTAATGCAGGAGAATCATGCTGCCCTCTGCTGGCAGTCCCTGGTAATGCAGGAGAGTCATGCTGCCCTCTGCTGGCAGTCTCTGGTAATGCAGGAGAGTCATGCTGCCCTCTGCTGGCAGTCTCTGGTAATGCAGGAGAGTCATGCTGCCCTCTGCTGGCAGTCTCTGGTAATGCAGGAGAGTCATGCTGCCCTCTGCTGGCAGTCTCTGGTAATGCAGGAGAGTCATGCTGCCCTCTGCTGGCAGTCTCTGGTAATGCAGGAGAGTCATGCTGCCCTCTGCTGGCAGTCTCTGGTAATGCAGGAGAGTCATGCTGCCCTCTGCTGGCAGTCGCAGGTAATGCAGGAGAGTCATGCTGCCCTCTGCTGGCAGTGTCTGGTAATGCAGGAGAGTCATGCTGCCCTCTGCTGGCAGTCTCTGGTAATGCAGGAGAGTCTTGCTGCCCTCTGCTGGCAGTCTCCCGTAATGCAGGAGAGTCATGCTGCCCTCTGCTGGCAGTCTCTGGTAATGCAGGAGAGTCATGCTGCCCTCTGCTGGCAGTCTCTGGTAATGCAGGAGAGTCATGCTGCCCTCTGCTGGCAGTCTCTGGTAATGTAGGAAAGTCGTGCTGCCCTCTGCTGGCAGTCTCTGGTAATGCAGGAGAGTCTTGCTGTCCTCTGCTGGCAGTCTCTGGTAATGCAGGAGAGTCATGCTGCCCTCTGCTGGCAGTCTCTGGTAATGCAGGAGAGTCATGCTGCCCTCTAGTGCCAGTCTCTGGTAATGCAGGAGAGTCATGCTGCCCTCTGCTGGCAGTCTCTGGTAATGCAGGAGAGTCATGCTGCCCTCTGCTGGCAGTCTCTGGTAATGCAGGGGAGCCATGCTGCCCTCTGCTGGCAGTCTCTGGTAATACAGGAGAGTCATGCTGCCCTCTGCTGGCATCTCTGGTAATGCAGGAGAGTCATGCTGCCCTCTGCTGGCAGTCTCTGGTAATGCAGGAGAGTCATGCTGCCCTCTGCTGGCAGTCTCTGGTAATGCAGGAGAGTCTTGCTGCCCTCTGCTGGCAGTCTCTGGTAATGCAGGTGAGTCATGCTGCCCTCTGCTGGCAGTCTCTGGTAATGCAGGAGAGTCATGCTGCCCTCTGCTGGCAGTCTCTGGTAATACAGGAGAGTCATGCTGCCCTCTGCTGGCAGTCTCTGGTAATGCAGGAGAGTCATGCTGCCCTCTGCTGGCAGTCTCTGGTAATGCAGGAGAGTCATGCTGCCCTCTGCTGGCAGTCTCTGGTAATGCAGGAGAGTCTTGCTGCCCTCTGCTGGCAGTCTCTGGTAATGCAGGTGAGTCATGCTGCCCTCTGCTGGCAGTCTCTGGTAATGCAGGAGAGTCATGCTGCCCTCTGCTGGCAGTCTCTGGTAATACAGGAGAGTCATGCTGCCCTCTGCTGGCAGTCTCTGGTAATGCAGGAGAGTCATGCTGCCCTCTGCTGGCAGTCTCTGGTAATGCAGGAGAGTCATGCTGCCCTCTGCTGGCAGTCTCTGGTAATGCAGGTGAGTCATGCTGCCCTCTGCTGGCAGTCTCTGGTAATGCAGGAGAGTCATGCTGCCCTCTGCTGGCAGTCTCTGGTAATACAGGAGAGTCATGCTGCCCTCTGCTGGCAGTCTCTGGTAATGCAGGAGAGTCATGCTGCCCTCTGCTGGCAGTCTCTGGTAATGTAGGAAAGTCGTGCTGCCTTCTGCTGGCAGTCTCTGGTAATGCAGGAGAGTCATGCTGCCCTCTGTTGGCAGTTGCTGGTAATGCAGGAGAGTCATGCTGCCCTCTGCTGGCAGTCTCTGGTAATGCAGGAGAGTCATGCTGCTCTCTGCTGGCAGTCTCTGGTAATGCAGGAGAGTCATGCTGCCCTCTGCTGGCAGTCTCTGGTAATGCAGGAGAGTCATGCTGCCCTCTGCTGGCAGTCTCTGGTAATGCAGGAGAGTCATGCTGCCCTCTGCTGGCAGTCTCTGGTAATGCAGGAGAGTCATGCTGCCCTCTGCTGGCAGTGTCTGGTAATGCAGGAGAGTCATGCTGCCCTCTGCTGGCAGTCTCTGGTAATGCAGGAGAGTCATGCTGCCCTCTGCTGGCAGTGTCTGGTAATGCAGGAGAGTCATGCAGCCCTCTGCTGGCAGTCTCTGGTAATGCAGGAGAGTCATGCTGCCCTCTGCTGGCAATCTCTGGTAATGCAGGAGAGTCATGCTGCCCTCTGCTGGCAGTGTCTGGTAATGCAGGAGAGTCATGCTGCCCTCTGCTGGCAGTCTCTGGTAATGCAGGAGAGTCATGCTGCCCTCTGCTGGCAGTCTCTGGTAATGCAGGAGAGTCATGCTGCCCTCTGCTGACAGTGTCTGGTAATGCAGGAGAGTCATGCTGCCCTCTGCTGGCAGTGTCTGGTAATGCAGGAGAGTCATGCTGCCCTCTGCTGGCAGTCTCTGGTAATGCAGGAGAGTCATGCTGCCCTCTGCTGGCAGTCTCTGGTAATGCAGGAGAGTCATGCTGCCCTCTGCTGGCAGTGTCTGGTAATGCAGGAGAGTCATGCTGCCCTCTGCTGGCAGTCTCTGGTAATGCAGGAGAGTCATGCTGCCCTCTGCTGGCAGTCTCTGGTAATGCAGGAGAGTCATGCTGCCCTCTGCTGGCAGCCTCTGGTAATTCAGGACAGTCATGCTGCCCTCTGCTGGCAGTCTCTGGTAATGCAGGAGAGTCATGCTGCCCTCTGCTGGCAGTCTCTGGTAATGCAGGAGAGTCATGCTGCCCTCTGCTGGCAGTCTCTGGTAATGCAGGAGAGTCATGCTGCCCTCTGCTGGCAGTCTCTGGTAATGCAGGAGAGTCATGCTGCCCTCTGCTGGCAGTCTCTGGTAATGCAGGAGAGTCATGCTGCCCTCTGCTGGCAGTCTCTGGTAATGCAGGAGAGTCATGCTGCCCTCTGCTGGCAGTCTCTGGTAATGCAGGTGAGTCATGCTGCCCTCTGCTGGCAGTCTCTGGTAATGCAGGTGAGTCATGCTGCCCTCTGCTGGCAGTCCCTGGTAATGCAGTAGAGTCTTGCTGCCCTCTGCTGGCAGTCTCTGGTAATGCAGGAGAGTCATGCTGCCCTCTGCTGGCAGTCCCTGGTAATGCAGGAGAGTCATGCTGCCCTCTGCTGGCAGTCTCTGGTAATGCAGGAGAGTCATGCTGCCCTCTGCTGGCAGTCTCTGGTAATGCAGGAGAGTCATGCTGCCCTCTGCTGGCAGTCTCTGGTAATGCAGGAGAGTCATGCTGCCCTCTGCTGGCAGTCTCTGGTAATGCAGGAGAGTCATGCTGCCCTCTGCTGGCAGTCTCTGGTAATGCAGGACAGTCATGCTGCACTCTGCTGGCAGTCTCTGGTAATGCAGGAGAGTCATGCTGCCCTCTGCTGGCAGTCTCTGGTAATGCAGGAGAGTCATGCTGCCCTCTCCTGGCAGTCTCTGGTAATGCAGGAGAGTCTTGCTGCCCTCTGCTGGCAGTGTCTGGTAATGCAGGAGAGTCATGCTGCCCTCTCCTGGCAGTCTCTGGTAATGCAGGAGAGTCTTGCTGCCCTCTGCTGGCAGTCTCTGGTAATGCAGGAGAGTCATGCTGCCCTCTGCTGGCAGTCTCTGGTAATGCAGGAGAGTCATGCTGCCCTCTGCTGGCAGTCGCAGGTAATGCAGGAGAGTCATGCTGCCCTCTGCTGGCAGTCTCTGGTAATGCAGGAGAGTCATGCTGCCCTCTGCTGGCAGTCGCAGGTAATGCAGGAGAGTCATGCTGCCCTCTGCTGGCAGTCTCTGGTAATGCAGGAGAGTCATGCTGCCCTCTGCTGGCAGTCTCTGGTAATGCAGGAGAGTCTTGCTGCCCTCTGCTGGCAGTCTCCCGTAATGCAGGAGAGTCATGCTGCCCTCTGCTGGCAGTCTCTGGTAATGCAGGAGAGTCATGCTGCCCTCTGCTGGCAGTCTCTGGTAATGCAGGAGAGTCATGCTGCCCTCTGCTGGCAGTCGCTGGTAATGCAGGAGAGTCATGCTGCCCTCTGCTGGCAGTCGCTGGTAATGCAGGAGAGTCATGCTGCCCTCTTGCTGGCAGTCTCTGGTAATGCAGGAGAGTCATGCTTCCCTCTGCTGGCAGTCTCTGGTAATGCAGGAGAGTCATGCTGCCCTCTGCTGGCAGTCTCTGGTAATGCAGGAGAGTCATGCTGCCCTCTGCTGGCAGTCTCTGGTAATGCAGGAGAGTCATGCTGCCCTCTTGCTGGCAGTCTCTGGTAATGCAGGAGAGTCATGCTGCCCTCTGCTGGCAGTCTCTGGTAATGCAGGAGAGTCATGCTGCCCTCTGCTGGCAGTCTCTGGTAATGCAGGAGAGTCATGCTTCCCTCTGCTGGCAGTCTCTGGTAATGCAGGAGAGTCATGCTGCCCTCTGCTGGCAGTCTCTGGTAATGCAGGAGAGTCATGCTGCCCTCTGCTGGCAGTCTCTGGTAATGCAGGAGAGTCATGCAGCCCTCTGCTGGCAGTCTCTGGTAATACAGGAGAGTCATGCTGCCCTCTGCTGGCAGTCTCTGGTAATGCAAGAGAGTCATGCTACCCTCTGCTGGCAGTCTCTGGTAATGCAGAAGAGTCATGCTGCCCTCTGCTGGCAGTCTCTGGTAATGCAAGAGAGTCGTGCTGCCCTCTGCTGGCAGTCTCTGGTAATGCAGGAGAGTCATGCTGCCCTCTGCTGGCAGTCTCTGGTAATGCAGGAGAGTCATGCTGCCCTCTGCTGGCAGTCTCTGGTAATGCAGGAGAGTCATGCTGCCCTCTGCTGGCAGTCTCTGGTAATGCAAGAGAGTCATGCTGCCCTCTGCTGGCAGTCTCTGGTAATGCAGGAGAGTCATGCTGCCCTCTGCTGGCAGTCTCTGGTAATGCAGGAGAGTCGTGCTGCCCTCTGCTGGCAGTCTCTGGTAATGCAGGAGAGTCATGCTGCCCTCTGCAGGCAGTCTCTGGTAATGCAGGAGAGTCATGCTGCCCTCTGCTGGCAGTCGCAGGTAATGCAGGAGAGTCATGCTGCCCTCTGCTGGCAGTCTCTGGTAATGCAGGAGAGTCATGCTGTCCTCTGCTGGCAGTCTCTGGTAATGCAAGAGAGTCGTGCTGCCCTCTGCTGGCAGTCTCTGGTAATGCAGGAGAGTCATGCTGCCCTCTGCTGGCAGTCGCAGGTAATGCAGGAGAGTCATGCTGTTATCTGCTGGCAGTCTCTGGTAATGCAGGAGAGTCTTGCTGCCCTCTGCTGGCAGTCTCTGGTAATGCAGGAGAGTCATGCTGCCCTCTGCTGGCAGTCTCTGGTAATGCAGGAGAGTCATGCTGCCCTCTGCTGGCAGTCTCTGGTAATGCAGGAGAGTCATGCTGCCCTCTGCTGGCAGTCTCTGGTAATGCAGGAGAGTCATGCTGCCCTCTGCTGGCAGTCTCTGGTAATGCAGGAGAGTCATGCTACTCTCTGCTGGCAGTCTCTGGTAATGCAGGAGAGTCATGCTACCCTCTGCTGGCAGTCTCTGGTAATGCAGAAGAGTCATGCTGCCCTCTGCTGGCAGTCTCTGGTAATGCAAGAGAGTCGTGCTGCCCTCTGCTGGCAGTCTCTGGTAATGCAGGAGAGTCATGCTGCCCTCTGCTGGCAGTGTCTGGTAATGCAGGAGAGTCATGCTGCCCTCTGCTGGCAGTCTCTGGTAATGCAAGAGAGTCGTGCTGCCCTCTGCTGGCAGTCTCTGGTAATGCAGGAGAGTCATGCTGCCCTCTGCAGGCAGTCTCTGGTAATGCAGGAGAGTCATGCTGCCCTCTGCTGGCAGTCGCAGGTAATGCAGGAGAGTCATGCTGTCCTCTGCTGGCAGTTTCTGGTAATGCAGGAGAGTCGTGCTGCCCTCTGCTGGCAGTCTCTGGTAATGCAGGAGAGTCATGCTGCCCTCTGCAGGCAGTCTCTGGTAATGCAGGAGAGTCATGCTGCCTTCTGCTGGCAGTCTCTGGTAATGCAGGAGAGTCATGCTGCCCTCTGCTGGCAGTCTCTGGTAATGCAGGAGAGTCATGCTGGCCTCTGCTGGCAGTCTCTGGTAATGCAGGAGTCATGCTGCCCTCTGCTGGCAGTTTCTGGTAATGCAGGAGAGTCATGCTGCCCTCTGCTGGCAGTCTCTGGTAATGCAGGAGAGTCATGCTGCCCACTGCAGGCAGTCTCTGGTAATGCAGGAGAGTCATGCTGTCCTCTGCTGGCAGTCTCTGGTAATGCAGGAGAGCCATGCTGCCCTCTGCTGGCAGTCTCTGGTAATGCAGGAGAGTCATGCTGCCCTCTGCTGGCAGTCTCTGGTAATGCAGGAGAGTCATGCTGCCCTCTGCTGGCAGTGTCTGGTAATGCAGGAGAGTGATGCTGCCCTCTGCTGGCAGTCTCCGGTAATGCAGGAGAGTCATGCTGCCCTTTGCTGGCAGTCTCCGGTAATGCAGGAGAGTCTTGCTGCCCTCTGCTGGCAGTCTCTGGTAATGCAGGAGAGTCATGCTGCCCTCTGCTGGCAGTCTCTGGTAATGCAGGAGAGTCATGCTGCCCTCTGCTGGCAGTCTCTGGTAATGCAGGAGAGTCATGCTGCCTTCTGCTGGCAGTCTATGGTAATGCAAGAGAGTCGTGCTGCCCTCTGCTGGCAGTCTCTGGTAATGCAGGAGAGTCATGCTGCCCTCTGCTGGCAGTCTCTGGTAATGCAGGAGAGTCATGCTGTCCTCTGCTGGCAGTCTCTGGTAATGCAGGAGAGTCATGCTGCCCTCTGCTGGCAGTCTCTGGTAATGCAGGAGAGTCATGCTGCCTTCTGCTGGCAGTCTATGGTAATGCAAGAGAGTCATGCTGCCCTCTGCTGGCAGTCTCTGGTAATGCAGGAGAGTCATGCTGCCCTCTGCTGGCAGTCTCTGGTAATGCAGGAGAGTCATGCTGCCCTCTGCTGGCAGTCTCTGGTAATGCAGGAGAGTTATGCTGCCCTCTGCTGGCAGTCTCTGGTAATGCAGGAGAGTCATGCTGCCCTCTGCTGGCAGTCTCTGGTAATGCAGGAGAGTCATGCTGCCCTCTGCTGGCAGTCTCTGGTAATGCAGGAGAGTCATGCTGCCCTCTGCTGGCAGTCTCTGGTAATGCAGGAGAGTCATGCTGCCCTCTGCTGGCAGTCTCTGGTAATGCAGGAGAGTCATGCTGCCCTCTGCTGGCAGTCCCTGGTAATGCAGGAGAGTCATGCTGCCCTCTGCTGGCAGTCTCTGGTAATGCAGGAGAGTCATGCTGCCCTCTGCTGGCAGTCTCTGGTAATGCAGGAGAGTCATGCTGCCCTCTGCTGGCAGTCTCTGGTAATGCAGGAGAGTGATGCTGCCCTCTGCTGGCAGTCTCTGGTAATGCAGGAGAGTCATGCTGCCCTCTGCTGGCAGTCTCTGGTAATGCAGGTGAGTCATGCTGCCCTCTGCTGGCAGTCCCTGGTAATGCAGGAGAGTCTTGCTGCCCTCTGCTGGCAGTCTCTGGTAATGCAGGAGAGTCATGCTGCCCTCTGCTGGCAGTCCCTGGTAATGCAGGAGAGACATGCTGCCCTCTGCTGGCAGTCTCTGGTAATGCAGGAGAGTCATGCTGCCCTCTGCTGGCAGTCTCTGGTAATGCAGGAGAGTCATGCTGCCCTCTGCTGGCAGTCTCTGGTAATGCAGGACAGTCATGCTGCACTCTGCTGGCAGTCTCTGGTAATGCAGGAGAGTCATGCTGCCCTCTGCTGGCAGTGTCTGGTAATGCAGGAGAGTCATGCTGCCCTCTGCTGGCAGTCTCTGGTAATGCAGGAGAGTCTTGCTGCCCTCTGCTGGCAGTGTCTGGTAATGCAGGAGAGCCATGCTGCCCTCTGCTGGCAGTCTCTGGTAATGCAGGAGAGTCATGCTGCCCTCTGCTGGCAGTCGCAGGTAATGCAGGAGAGTCATGCTGCCCTCTGCTGGCAGTCTCTGGTAATGCAGGAGAGTCATGCTGCCCTCTGCTGGCAGTCTCTGGTAATGCAGGAGAGTCTTGCTGCCCTCTGCTGGCAGTCTCCCGTAATGCAGGAGAGTCATGCTGCCCTCTGCTGGCAGTCTCTGGTAATGCAGGAGAGTCATGCTGCCCTCTGCTGGCAGTCTCTGGTAATGCAGGAGAGTCATGCTGCCCTCTGCTGGCAGTCTCTGGTAATGCAGGAGAGTCATGCTGCCCTCTGCTGGCAGTCTCTGGTAATGCAGGAGAGTCATGCTGCCCTCTGCTGTCAGTCTCTGGTAATGCAGGAGAGTCATGCTGCCCTCTGCTGGCAGTCTCTGGTAATACAGGAGAGTCATGCTGCCCTCTGCTGGCAGTCTCTGGTAATACAGGAGAGTCATGCTGCCCTCTGCTGGCAGTCTCTGGTAATGCAGGAGAGTCATGCTGCCCTCTGCTGGCAGTCTCTGGTAATGTAGGAAAGTCGTGCTGCCCTCTGCTGGCAGTCTATGGTAATGCAGGAGAGTCATGCTGCCCTCTGCTGGCAGTCTCTGGTAATACAGGAGAGTCATGCTGCCCTCTGCTGGCAGTCTCTGGTAATGCAGGAGAGTCATGCTGCCCTCTGTTGGCAGTTGCTGGTAATGCAGGAGAGTCATGCTGCCCTCTGCTGGCAGTCTCTGGTAATGCAGGAGAGTCATGCTGCCCTCTGCTGGCAGTCTCTGGTAATGCAGGAGAGTCATGCTGCCCTCTGCTGGCAGTGTCTGGTAATGCAGGAGAGTCATGCTGCCCTCTGCTGGCAGTCTCTGGTAATGCAGGAGAGTCATGCTGCCCTCTGCTGGCAGTCTCTGGTAATGCAGGAGAGTCATGCTGCCCTCTGCTGACAGTGTCTGGTAATGCAGGAGAGTCATGCTGCCCTCTGCTGGCAGTGTCTGGTAATGCAGGAGAGTCATGCTGCCCTCTGCTGGCAGTCTCTGGTAATGCAGGAGAGTCATGCTGCCCTCTGCTGGCAGTCTCTGGTAATGCAGGAGAGTCATGCTGCCCTCTGCTGGCAGTGTCTGGTAATGCAGGAGAGTCATGCTGCCCTCTGCTGGCAGTCTCTGGTAATGCAGGAGAGTCATGCTGCCCTCTGCTGGCAGTCTCTGGTAATGCAGGACAGTCATGCTGCACTCTGCTGGCAGTCTCTGGTAATGCAGGAGAGTCATGCTGCCCTCTGCTGGCAGTCTCTGGTAATGCAGGAGAGTCATGCTGCCCTCTGCTGGCAGTCTCTGGTAATGCAGGAGAGTCATGCTGCCCTCTGCTGGCAGTGTCTGGTAATGCAGGAGAGCCATGCTGCCCTCTGCTGGCAGTCTCTGGTAATGCAGGAGAGTCATGCTGCCCTCTGCTGGCAGTCGCAGGTAATGCAGGAGAGTCTTGCTGCCCTCTGCTGGCAGTGTCTGGTAATGCAGGAGAGCCATGCTGCCCTCTGCTGGCAGTCTCTGGTAATGCAGGAGAGTCATGCTGCCCTCTGCTGGCAGTCGCAGGTAATGCAGGAGAGTCATGCTGCCCTCTGCTGGCAGTCTCTGGTAATGCAGGAGAGTCATGCTGCCCTCTGCTGGCAGTCTCTGGTAATGCAGGAGAGTCTTGCTGCCCTCTGCTGGCAGTCTCTGGTAATGCAGGAGAGTCATGCTGCCCTCTGCTGGCAGTCTCTGGTAATGCAGGAGAGTCATGCTGCCCTCTGCTGGCAGTCTCTGGTAATGCAGGAGAGTCATGCTGCCCTCTGCTGGCAGTCTCTGGTAATGCAGGAGAGTCATGCTGCCCTCTGCTGTCAGTCTCTGGTAATGCAGGAGAGTCATGCTGCCCTCTGCTGGCAGTCTCTGGTAATACAGGAGAGTCATGCTGCCCTCTGCTGGCAGTCTCTGGTAATACAGGAGAGTCATGCTGCCCTCTGCTGGCAGTCTCTGGTAATACAGGAGAGTCATGCTGCCCTCTGCTGGCAGTCTCTGGTAATGCAGGAGAGTCATGCTGCCCTCTGCTGGCAGTCTCTGGTAATACAGGAGAGTCATGCTGCCCTCTGCTGGCAGTCTCTGGTAATGCAGGAGAGTCATGCTGCCCTCTGCTGGCAGTCTCTGGTAATGTAGGAAAGTCGTGCTGCCCTCTGCTGGCAGTCTATGGTAATGCAGGAGAGTCATGCTGCCCTCTGCTGGCAGTCTCTGGTAATACAGGAGAGTCATGCTGCCCTCTGCTGGCAGTCTCTGGTAATGCAGGAGAGTCATGCTGCCCTCTGCTGGCAGTCTCTGGTAATGCAGGAGAGTCATGCTGCCCTCTGCTGGCAGTCTCTGGTAATGCAGGAGAGTCATGCTGCCCTCTGCTGACAGTGTCTGGTAATGCAGGAGAGTCATGCTGCCCTCTGCTGGCAGTGTCTGGTAATGCAGGAGAGTCATGCTGCCCTCTGCTGGCAGTCTCTGGTAATGCAGGAGAGTCATGCTGCCCTCTGCTGGCAGTCTCTGGTAATGCAGGAGAGTCATGCTGCCCTCTGCTGGCAGTCTCTGGTAATGCAGGAGAGTCATGCTGCCCTCTGCTGGCAGTGTCTGGTAATGCAGGAGAGTCATGCTGCCCTCTTCTGGCAGTCTCTGGTAATGCAGGAGAGTCATGCTGCCCTCTGCTGGCAGTCTCTGGTAATGCAGGAGAGTCATGCTGCCCTCTGCTGGCAGTCTCTGGTAATGCAGGAGAGTCATGCTGCCCTCTGCTGGCAGTCTCTGGTAATGCAGGAGAGTCATGCTGCCCTCTGCTGGCAGTCTCTGGTAATGCAGGAGAGTCATGCTGCCCTCTGCTGGCAGTCTCTGGTAATGCAGGAGAGTCATGCTGCCCTCTGCTGGCAGTCTCTGGTAATGCAGGAGAGTCATGCTGCCCTCTGCTGGCAGTCTCTGGTAATGCAGGTGAGTCATGCTGCCCTCTGCTGGCAGTCTCTGGTAATGCAGGTGAGTCATGCTGCCCTCTGCTGGCAGTCCCTGGTAATGCAGGAGAGTCTTGCTGCCCTCTGCTGGCAGTCTCTGGTAATGCAGGAGAGTCATGCTGCCCTCTGCTGGCAGTCACTGGTAATGCAGGAGAGTCATGCTGCCCTCTGCTGGCAGTCTCTGGTAATGCAGGAGAGTCATGCTGTCCTCTGCTGGCAGTCTCTGGTAATGCAGGAGAGTCATGCTGCCCTCTGCTGGCAGTCCCTGGTAATGCAGGAGAGTCATGCTGCCCTCTGCTGGCAGTCTCTGGTAATGCAGGAGAGTCATGCTGCCCTCTGCTGGCAGTCTCTGGTAATGCAGGAGAGTCATGCTGCCCTCTGCTGGCAGTCTCTGGTAATGCAGGACAGTCATGCTGCACTCTGCTGGCAGTCTCTGGTAATGCAGGAGAGTCATGCTGCCCTCTGCTGGCAGTCTCTGGTAATGCAGGAGAGTCATGCTGCCCTCTGCTGGCAGTTTCTGGTAATGCAGGAGAGTCATGCTGCCCTCTGCTGGCAGTCTATGGTAATGCAGGAGAGTCATGCTGCCCTCTGCTGGCAGTCTCTGGTAATGCAGGAGAGTCATGCTGCCCTCTGCTGGCAGTCTCAGGTAATGCAGTAGAGTCATGCTGCCCTCTGCTGGCAGTCTCTGGTAATGCAGGAGAGTCTTGCTGCCCTCTGCTGGCAGTCTCTGGTAATGCAGGAGAGTCATGCTGCCCTCTGCTGGCAGTGTCTGGTAATGCAGGAGAGTCATGCTGCCCTCTGCTGGCAGTCTCAGGTAATGCAGTAGAGTCATGCTGCCCTCTGCTGGCAGTCTCTGGTAATGCAGGAGAGTCATGCTGCCCTCTGCTGGCAGTCTCTGGTAATGCAGGACAGTCATGCTGCACTCTGCTGGCAGTCTCTGGTAATGCAGGAGAGTCATGCTGCCCTCTGCTGGCAGTCTCTGGTAATGCAGGAGAGTCATGCTGCCCTCTGCTGGCAGTCTCTGGTAATGCAGGAGAGTCTTGCTGCCCTCTGCTGGCAGTCTCTGGTAATGCAGGAGTCATGCTGCCCTCTGCTGGCAGTCTCTGGTAATGCAGGAGAGTCATGCTGCCCTCTGCTGGCAGTCTCTGGTAATGCAGGAGAGTCATGCTGCCCTCTGCTGGCAGTCGCAGGTAATGCAGGAGAGTCATGCTGCCCTCTGCTGGCAGTCTCTGGTAATGCAGGAGAGTCTTGCTGCCCTCTGCTGGCAGTCTCCCGTAATGCAGGAGAGTCATGCTGCCCTCTGCTGGCAGTCTCTGGTAATGCAGGAGAGTCTTGCTGCCCTCTGCTGGCAGTCTCCCGTAATGCAGGAGAGTCATGCTGCCCTCTGCTGGCAGTCTCTGGTAATGCAGGAGAGTCATGCTGCCCTCTGCTGGCAGTCTCTGGTAATGCAGGAGAGTCATGCTGCCCTCTGCTGGCAGTCTCTGGTAATGCAGGTGAGTCATGCTGCCCTCTGCTGGCAGTCTCTGGTAATGCAGGAGAGTCATGCTGCCCTCTGCTGGCAGTCTCTGGTAATGCAGGAGAGTCATGCTGCCCTCTGCTGGCAGTCTCTGGTAATACAGGAGAGTCATGCTGCCCTCTGCTGGCAGTCTCTGGTAATGCAGGAGAGTCATGCTGCCCTCTGTTGGCAGTTGCTGGTAATGCAGGAGAGTCTTGCTGCCCTCTGCTGGCAGTCTCTGGTAATGCAGGAGAGTCATGCTGCCCTCTGCTGGCAGTCTCTGGTAATGCAGGAGAGTCATGCTGCCCTCTGCTGGCAGTCTCTGGTAATGCAGGAGAGTCATGCTGCCCTCTGCTGGCAGTCTCTGGTAATGCAGGAGAGTCGTGCTGCCCTCTGCTGGCAGTCTCTGGTAATGCAGGAGAGTCATGCTGCCCTCTGCTGGCAGTCTCTGGTAATGCAGGAGAGTCATGCAGCCCTCTGTTGGCAGTCTCTGGTAATGCAGGAGAGTCATGCTGCCCTCTGCTGGCAGTCTCTGGTAATGCAGGAGAGTCATGCTGCCCTCTGCTGGCAGTCTCTGGTAATGCAGGAGAGTCATGCTGCCCTCTGCTGGCAGTCTCTGGTAATGCAGGAGAGTCATGCTGCCCTCTGCTGGCAGTCTCTGGTAATGCAGGAGAGTCATGCTGCCCTCTGCTGGCAGTCTCTGGTAATGCAGGAGAGTCATGCTGCCCTCTGCTGGCAGTCTCTGGTAATGCAGGAGAGTCGTGCTGCCCTCTGCTGGCAGTCTCTGGTAATGCAGGAGAGTCGTGCTGCCCTCTGCTGGCAGTCTCTGGTAATGCAGGAGAATCATGCTGCCCTCTGCTGGCAGTCTCTGGTAATGCAGGAGAGTCATGCTGCCCTCTGCTGGCAGTGTCTGGTAATGCAGGAGAGTCATGCTGCCCTCTGCTGGCAGTCTCTGGTAATGCAGGAGAGTCATGCTGCCCTCTGCTGGCAGTCGCTGGTAATGCAGGAGAGTCATGCTGCCCTCTGCTGGCAGTGTCTGGTAATGCAGGAGAGTCATGCTGCCCTCTGCTGGCAGTCTCTGGTAATGCAGGAGAGTCATGCTGCCCTCTGCTGGCAGTCTCTGGTAATGCAGGAGAGTCATGCTGCCCTCTGCTGACAGTGTCTGGTAATGCAGGAGAGTCATGCTGCCCTCTGCTGGCAGTGTCTGGTAATGCAGGAGAGTCATGCTGCCCTCTGCTGGCAGTCACTGGTAATGTAGGAGAGTCATGCTGCCCTCTGCTGGCAGTCTCTGGTAATGCAGGAGAGTCATGCTGCCCTCTGCTGGCAGTCTCTGGTAATGCAGGAGAGTCATGCTGCCCTCTGCTGGCAGTCTCTGGTAATGCAGGTGAGTCATGCTGCCCTCTGCTGGCAGTCTCTGGTAATGCAGGAGAGTCATGCTGCCCTCTGCTGGCAGTCTCTGGTAATGCAGGAGAGTCATGCTGCCCTCTGCTGGCAGTGTCTGGTAATGCAGGAGAGTCATGCTGCCCTCTGCTGGCAGTCTCTGGTAATGCAGGAGAGTCATGCTTCCCTCTGCTGGCAGTCTCTGGTAATGCAGGAGAGTCATGCTGCCCTCTGCTGGCAGTCTCTGGTAATGCAGGAGAGTCATGCTGCCCTCTGCTGGCAGTCTCTGGTAATGCAGGAGAGTCATGCTGCCCTCTGCTGGCAGTCTCTGGTAATGCAGGAGAGTCATGCTGCCCTCTGCTGGCAGTCTCTGGTAATGCAGGAGAGTCTTGCTTCCCTCTGCTGGCAGTCTCTGGTAATGCAGGAGAGTCATGCTGCCCTCTGCTGGCAGTCTCTGGTAATGCAGGAGAGTCATGCTGCCCTCTGCTGGCAGTCTCTGGTAATGCAGGAGAGTCATGCTGCCCTCTGCTGGCAGTCTCTGGTAATGCAGGAGAGTCATGCTGCCCTCTGCTGGCAGTCTCTGGTAATGCAGGAGAGTCATGCTGCCCTCTGCTGGCAGTCTCTGGTAATGCAGGAGAGTCATGCTGCCCTCTGCTGGCAGTCTCTGGTAATGCAGGAGAGTCATGCTGCCCTCTGCTGGCAGTCTCTGGTAATGCAGGAGAGTCATGCTGCCCTCTGCTGGCAGTCTCTGGTAATGCAGGTGAGTCATGCTGCCCTCTGCTGGCAGTCTCTGGTAATGCAGGTGAGTCATGCTGCCCTCTGCTGGCAGTCCCTGGTAATGCAGGAGAGTCTTGCTGCCCTCTGCTGGCAGTCTCTGGTAATGCAGGAGAGTCATGCTGCCCTCTGCTGGCAGTCTCTGGTAATGCAGGAGAGTCATGCTGCCCTCTGCTGGCAGTCTCTGGTAATGCAGGAGAGTCATGCTGCCCTCTGCTGGCAGTCCCTGGTAATGCAGGAGAGTCATGCTGCCCTCTGCTGGCAGTCTCTGGTAATGCAGGAGAGTCATGCTGCCCTCTGCTGGCAGTCTCTGGTAATGCAGGAGAGTCATGCTGCCCTCTGCTGGCAGTCTCTGGTAATGCAGGACAGTCATGCTGCACTCTGCTGGCAGTCTCTGGTAATGCAGGAGAGTCATGCTGCCCTCTGCTGGCAGTCTCTGGTAATGCAGGAGAGTCATGCTGCCCTCTGCTGGCAGTCTCTGGTAATGCAGGAGAGTCTTGCTGCCCTCTGCTGGCAGTCTCTGGTAATGCAGGAGAGTCATGCTGCCCTCTGCTGGTAGTCGCAGGTAATGCAGGAGAGTCATGCTGCCCTCTGCTGGCAGTCTCTGGTAATGCAGGAGAGTCATGCTGCCCTCTGCTGGCAGTCTCCCGTAATGCAGGAGAGTCATGCTGCCCTCTGCTGGCAGTCTCTGGTAATGCAGGTGAGTCATGCTGCCCTCTGCTGGCAGTCTCTGGTAATGCAGGAGAGTCATGCTGCCCTCTGCTGTCAGTCTCTGGTAATGCAGGAGAGTCATGCTGCCCTCTGCTGGCAGTCTCTGGTAATGCAGGAGAGTCATGCTGCCCTTTGCTGGCAGTCTCTGGTAATACAGGAGAGTCATGCTGCCCTCTGCTGTCAGTCTCTGGTAATGCAGGAGAGTCATGCTGTCCTCTGCTGGCAGTCTCTGGTAATACAGGAGAGTCATGCTGCCCTCTGCTGGCAGTCTCTGGTAATACAGGAGAGTCATGCTGCCCTCTGCTGGCAGTCTCTGGTAATGCAGGAAAGTCGTGCTGCCCTC
This sequence comes from Anomaloglossus baeobatrachus, assembly GCF_048569485.1. Taxonomy (NCBI): domain Eukaryota; kingdom Metazoa; phylum Chordata; class Amphibia; order Anura; family Aromobatidae; genus Anomaloglossus; species Anomaloglossus baeobatrachus. Next base: position 25,745,951 of record NC_134356.1, read on the forward strand.
TGCTGGCAGTCACTGGTAATGCAGGAGAGTCATGCTGCCCTCTGTTGGCAGTTGCTGGTAATGCAGGAGAGTCATGCTGCCCTCTGCTGGCAGTCTCTGGTAATGCAGGAGAGTCATGCTGCCCTCTGTTGGCAGTTGCTGGTAATGCAGGAGAGTCATGCTGCCCTCTGCTGGCAGTCTCTGGTAATGCAGGAGAGTCATGCTGCCCTCTGCTGGCAGTCTCTGGTAATGCAGGAGAGTCATGCTGCCCTCTGCTGGCAGTCTCTGGTAATACAGGAGAGTCATGCTGCCCTCTGCTGGCAGTGTCTGGTAATGCAGGAGAGTCATGCTGCCCTCTGCTGGCAGTCTCTGGTAATGCAGGAGAGTCATGCTGCCCTCTGCTGGCAGTGTCTGGTAATGCAGGAGAGTCATGCTGCCCTCTGCTGGCAGTCTCTGGTAATGCAGGAGAGTCATGCTGCCCTCTGCTGGCAGTCTCTGGTAATGCAGGAGAGTCATGCTGCCCTCTGCTGGCAGTGTCTGGTAATGCAGGAGAGTCATGCTGCCCTCTGCTGGCAGTCACTGGTAATGCAGGGGAGTCATGCTGCCCTCTGCTGGCAGTCTCTGGTAATGCAGGAGAGTCATGCTGCCCTCTGCTGGCAGTCTCTGGTAATGCAGGAGAGTCATGCTGCCCTCTGCTGACAGTGTCTGGTAATGCAGGAGAGTCATGCTGCCCTCTGCTGGCAGTGTCTGGTAATGCAGGAGAGTCATGCTGCCCTCTGCTGGCAGTCTCTGGTAATGCAGGAGAGTCATGCTGCCCTCTGCTGGCAGTCTCTGGTAATGCAGGAGAGTCATGCTGCCCTCTGCTGGCAGTCTCTGGTAATGCAGGAGAGTCATGCTGCCCTCTGCTGGCAGTCTCTGGTAATGCAGGAGAGTCATGCTGCCCTCTGCTGGCAGTCTCTGGTAATGCAGGAGAGTCATGCTGCCCTCTGCTGGCAGTCTATGGTAATGCAGGAGAGTCTTGCTGCCCTCTGCTGGCAGTCTCTGGTAATGCAGGAGAGTCTTGCTGCCCTCTGCTGGCAGTCTCTGGTAATGCAGGAGAGTCATGCTGCCCTCTGCTGGCAGTCTCTGGTAATGCAGGAGAGTCATGCTGCCCTCTGCTGGCAGTCTCTGGTAATGCAGGAGAGTCATGCTGCCCTCTGCTGGCAGTCTCTGGTAATGCAGGAGAGTCATGCTGCCCTCTGCTGGCAGTGTCTGGTAATGCAGGAGAGTCATGCTGCCCTCTGCTGGCAGTCTCTGGTAATGCAGGAGAGTCATGCTGCCCTCTGCTGGCAGTCTCTGGTAATGCAGGAGAGTCATGCTGCCCTCTGCTGACAGTGTCTGGTAATGCAGGAGAGTCATGCTGCCCTCTGCTGGCAGTCTCTGGTAATGCAGGAGAGTCATGCTGCCCTCTGCTGACAGTGTCTGGTAATGGAGGAGAGTCATGCTGCCCTCTGCTGGTAGTCTCTGGTAATGCAGGAGAGTCATGCTGCCCTCTGCTGGCAGTGTCTGGTAATGCAGGAGAGTCATGCTGCCCTCTGCTGGCAGTCTCTGGTAATGCAGGAGAGTCATGCTGCCCTCTGCTGGCAGTCTCTGGTAATGCAGGAGAGTCATGCTGCCCTCTGCTGGCAGTCTCTGGTAATGCAGGAGAGTCATGCTGCCCTCTGCTGGCAGTCTCTGGTAATGCAGGAGAGTCATGCTGCCCTCTGCTGGCAGTCTCTGGTAATGCAGGAGAGTCATGCTGCCCTCTGCTGGCAGTCTCTGGTAATGCAGGAGAGTCTTGCTGCCCTCTGCTGGCAGTGTCTGGTAATGCAGGAGAGCCATGCTGCCCTCTGCTGGCAGTCTCTGGTAATGCAGGAGAGTCATGCTGCCCTCTGCTGGCAGTCTCTGGTAATGCAGGAGAGTCATGCTGCCCTCTGCTGGCAGTCTCTGGTAATGCAGGAGAGTCATGCTGCCCTCTGCTGGCAGTCTCTGGTAATGCAGGAGAGTCTTGCTGCCCTCTGCTGGCAGTCTCCCGTAATGCAGGAGAGTCATGCTGCCCTCTGCTGGCAGTCTCTGGTAATGCAGGAGAGTCATGCTGCCCTCTGCTGGCAGTCTCTGGTAATGCAGGTGAGTCATGCTGCCCTCTGCTGGCAGTCTCTGGTAATGCAGGAGAGTCATGCTGCCCTCTGCTGTCAGTCTCTGGTAATGCAGGAGAGTCATGCTGCCCTCTGCTGGCAGTCTCTGGTAATACAGGAGAGTCATGCTGCCCTCTGCTGGCAGTCTCTGGTAATGCAGAAGAGTCATGCTGCCCTCTGCTGGCAGTCTCTGGTAATGTAGGAAAGTCGTGCTGCCCTCTGCTGGCAGTCTCTGGTAATGCAGGAGAGTCATGCTGCCCTCTGCTGGCAGTCTCTGGTAATGCAGGAGAGTCATGCTGCCCTCTGCTGGCAGTCTCTGGTAATGCAGGAGAGTCGTGCTGCCCTCTGCTGGCAGTCTCTGGTAATGCAGGAGAGTCGTGCTGCCCTCTGCTGGCAGTCTCTGGTAATGCAGGAGAGTCATGCTGCCCTCTGCTGGCAGTCTCTGGTAATGCAGGAGAATCATGCTGCCCTCTGCTGGCAGTCTCTGGTAATGCAGGAGAGTCATGCTGCCCTCTGCTGGCAGTCTCTGGTAATGCAGGAGAGTCATGCTGCCCTCTGCTGGCAGTCTCTGGTAATGCAGGAGAGTCATGCTGCCCTCTGCTGGCAGTGTCTGGTAATGCAGGAGAGTCATGCTGCCCTCTGCTGGCAGTCTCTGGTAATGCAGGAGAGTCATGCTGCCCTCTGCTGGCAGTCTCTGGTAATGCAGGAGAGTCATGCTGCCCTCTGCTGGCAGTGTCTGGTAATGCAGGAGAGTCATGCTGCCCTCTGCTGGCAGTCTCTGGTAATGCAGGAGAGTCATGCTGCCCTCTGCTGGCAGTCTCTGGTAATGCAGGAGAGTCATGCTGCCCTCTGCTGACAGTGTCTGGTAATGCAGGAGAGTCATGCTGCCCTCTGCTGGCAGTCTCTGGTAATGTAGGAGAGTCATGCTGCCCTCTGCTGACAGTGTCTGGTAATGCAGGAGAGTCATGCTGCCCTCTGCTGTCAGTCTCTGGTAATGCAGGAGAGTCATGCTGCCCTCTGCTGGCAGTCTCTGGTAATGCAGGTGAGTCATGCTGCCCTCTGCTGGCAGTCTCTGGTAATGCAGGAGAGTCATGCTGCCCTCTGCTGGCAGTCTCTGGTAATGCAGGAGAGTCATGCTGCCCTCTGCTGGCAGTGTCTGGTAATGCAGGAGAGTCATGCTGCCCTCTGCTGGCAGTCTCTGGTAATGCAGGAGAGTCATGCTGCCCTCTGCTGGCAGTCTCTGGTAATGCAGGAGAGTCATGCTGCCCTCTGCTGGCAGTCTCTGGTAATGCAGGAGAGTCATGCTGCCCTCTGCTGGCAGTCTCTGGTAATGCAGGAGAGTCATGCTGCCCTCTGCTGACAGTCTCTGGTAATGCAGGAGAGTCATGCTTCCCTCTGCTGGCAGTCTCTGGTAATGCAGGAGAGTCATGCTGCCCTCTGCTGGCAGTCTCTGGTAATGCAGGAGAGTCTTGCTTCCCTCTGCTGGCAGTCTCTGGTAATGCAGGAGAGTCATGCTGCCCTCTGCTGGCAGTCTCTGGTAATGCAGGAGAGTCATGCTGCCCTCTGCTGGCAGTCTCTGGTAATGCAGGAGAGTCATGCTGCCCTCTGCTGGCAGTCTCTGGTAATGCAGGAGAGTCATGCTGCCCTCTGCTGGCAGTCTCTGGTAATGCAGGAGAGTCATGCTGCCCTCTGCTGGCAGTCTCTGGTAATGCAGGAGAGTCATGCTGCCCTCTGCTGGCAGTCTCTGGTAATGCAGGAGAGTCATGCTGCCCTCTGCTGGCAGTCTCTGGTAATGCAGGTGAGTCATGCTGCCCTCTGCTGGCAGTCCCTGGTAATGCAGGAGAGTCTTGCTGCCCTCTGCTGGCAGTCTCTGGTAATGCAGGAGAGTCATGCTGCCCTCTGCTGGCAGTCTCTGGTAATGCAGGAGAGTCATGCTGCCCTCTGCTGGCAGTCTCTGGTAATGCAGGAGAGTCATGCTGCCCTCTGCTGGCAGTCTCTGGTAATGCAGGAGAGTCATGCTGCCCTCTGCTGGCAGTCCCTGGTAATGCAGGAGAGTCATGCTGCCCTCTGCTGGCAGTCTCTGGTAATGCAGGAGAGTCATGCTGCCCTCTGCTGGCAGTCTCTGGTAATGCAGGAGAATCATGCTGCCCTCTGCTGGCAGTCTCTGGTAATGCAGAAGAGTCATGCTGCACTCTGCTGGCAGTCTCTGGTAATGCAGGAGAGTCATGCTGCCCTCTGCTGGCAGTCTCTGGTAATGCAGGAGAGTCATGCTGCCCTCTGCTGGCAGTCTCTGGTAATGCAGGAGAGTCATGCTGCCCTCTGCTGGCAGTCTCTGGTAATGCAGGAGAGTCTTGCTGCCCTCTGCTGGCAGTCTCCCGTAATGCAGGAGAGTCATGCTGCCCTCTGCTGGCAGTCTCTGGTAATGCAGGAGAGTCATGCTGCCCTTTGCTGGCAGTCTCTGGTAATACAGGAGAGTCATGCTGCCCTCTGCTGTCAGTCTCTGGTAATGCAGGAGAGTCATGCTGCCCTCTGCTGGCAGTCTCTGGTAATGCAGGAGAGTCATGCTGCCCTCTGCTGGCAGTCTCTGGTAATGCAGGAGAGTCATGCTGCCCTCTGTTGGCAGTTGCTGGTAATGCAGGAGAGTCATGCTGCCCTCTGCTGGCAGTCTCTGGTAATGCAGGAGAGTCATGCTGCCCTCTGCTGGCAGTTTCTGGTAATGCAGGAGAGTCATGCTGCCCTCTGCTGGCAGTCTCTGGTAATGCAGGAGAGTCATGCTGCCCTCTGCTGGCAGTCTCTGGTAATGCAGGAGAGTCATGCTGCCCTCTGCTGGCAGTCTCTGGTAATGCAGGAGAGTCATGCTGCCCTCTGCTGGCAGTGTCTGGTAATGCAGGAGAGTCATGCTGCCCTCTGCTGGCAGTCTCTGGTAATGCAGGAGAGTCATGCTGCCCTCTGCTGGCAGTGTCTGGTAATGCAGGAGAGTCATGCTGCCCTCTGCTGGCAGTCTCTGGTAATGCAGGAGAGTCATGCTGCCCTCTGCTGGCAGTCTCTGGTAATGCAGGAGAGTCATGCTGCCCTCTGCTGGCAGTCTCTGGTAATGCAGGAGAGTCATGCTGCCCTCTGCTGGCAGTCTCTGGTAATGCAGGAGAGTCATGCTGCCCTCTGCTGGCAGTCTCTGGTAATGCAGGAGAGTCATGCTGCCCTCTGCTGGCAGTCTCTGGTAATGCAGGAGAGTCATGCTGCCCTCTGCTGGCAGTCTCTGGTAATGCAGGAGAGTCATGCTGCCCTCTGCTGGCAGTCTATGGTAATGCAGGAGAGTCTTGCTGCCCTCTGCTGGCAGTCTCTGGTAATGCAGGAGAGTCATGCTGCCCTCTGCTGGCAGTCTCTGGTAATGCAGGAGAGTCTTGCTGCCCTCTGCTGGCAGTGTCTGGTAATGCAGGAGAGTCATGCTGCCCTCTGCTGGCAGTCTCTGGTAATGCAGGAGAGTCATGCTGCCCTCTGCTGGCAGTTTCTGGTAATGCAGGAGAGTCATGCTGCCCTCTGCTGGCAGTCTCTGGTAATGCAGGAGAGTTATGCTGCCCTCTTCTGGCAGTTTCTGGTAATGCAGGAGAGTCATGCTGCCCTCTGCTGGCAGTCTCTGGTAATGCAGGAGAGTCATGCTGCCCTCTGCTGGCAGTCTCTGGTAATGCAGGAGAGTCATGCTGCCCTCTGCTGGCAGTCTCTGGTAATGCAGGAGAGTCATGCTGCCCTCTGCTGGCAGTGTCTGGTAATGCAGGAGAGTCATGCTGCCCTCTGCTGGCAGTCTCTGGTAATGCAGGAGAGTCATGCTGCCCTCTGCTGGCAGTGTCTGGTAATGCAGGAGAGTCATGCTGCCCTCTGCTGGCAGTCTCTGGTAATGCAGGAGAGTCATGCTGCCCTCTGCTGGCAGTCTCTGGTAATGCAGGAGAGTCATGCTGCCCTCTGCTGGCAGTCTCTGGTAATGCAGGAGAGTCATGCTGCCCTCTGCTGGCAGTCTCTGGTAATGCAGGAGAGTCATGCTGCCCTCTGCTGGCAGTCTCTGGTAATGCAGGAGAGTCATGCTGCCCTCTGCTGGCAGTCTCTGGTAATGCAGGAGAGTCATGCTGCCCTCTGCTGGCAGTCTCTGGTAATGCAGGAGAGTCATGCTGCCCTCTGCTGGCAGTCTATGGTAATGCAGGAGAGTCTTGCTGCCCTCTGCTGGCAGTCTCTGGTAATGCAGGAGAGTCATGCTGCCCTCTGCTGGCAGTCTCTGGTAATGCAGGAGAGTCATGCTGCCCTCTGCTGGCAGTCTCTGGTAATGCAGGAGAGTCATGCTGCCCTCTGCTGGCAGTCTCTGGTAATGCAGGAGAGTCATGCTGCCCTCTGCTGGCAGTCTCTGGTAATGCAGGAGAGTCATGCTGCCCTCTGCTGGCAGTCTCTGGTAATGCAGGAGAGTCATGCTGCCCTCTGCTGACAGTGTCTGGTAATGCAGGAGAGTCATGCTGCCCTCTGCTGGCAGTCTCTGGTAATACAGGAGAGTCATGCTGCCCTCTGCTGGCAGTCTCTGGTAATGCAGGAGAGTCATGCTGCCCTCTGCTGGCAGTCTCTGGTAATACAGGAGAGTCATGCTGCCCTCTGCTGGCAGTCTCTGGTAATACAGGAGAGTCATGCTGCCCTCTGCTGGCAGTCTCTGGTAATGCAGGAGAGTCATGCTGCCCTCTGCTGACAGTGTCTGGTAATGCAGGAGAGTCATGCTGCCCTCTGCTGGCAGTCTCTGGTAATGCAGGAGAGTCATGCTGCCCTCTGCTGGCAGTCTCTGGTAATGCAGGAGAGTCATGCTGCCCTCTGCTGGCAGTGTCTGGTAATGCAGGAGAGTCATGCTGCCCTCTGCTGGCAGTCTCTGGTAATGCAGGAGAGTCATGCTGCCCTCTGCTGGCAGTGTCTGGTAATGCAGGAGAGTCATGCTGCCCTCTGCTGGCAGTCTCTGGTAATGCAGGAGAGTCATGCTGCCCTCTGCTGGCAGTCTCTGGTAATGCAGGAGAGTCATGCTGCCCTCTGCTGGCAGTCTCTGGTAATGCAGGAGAGTCATGCTGCCCTCTGCTGGCAGTCTCTGGTAATGCAGGAGAGTCATGCTGCCCTCTGCTGGCAGTCTCTGGTAATGCAGGAGAGTCATGCTGCCCTCTGCTGGCAGTCTCTGGTAATGCAGGAGAGTCATGCTGCCCTCTGCTGGCAGTCTCTGGTAATGCAGGAGAGTCATGCTGCCCTCTGTTGGCAGTTGCTGGTAATGCAGGAGAGTCATGCTGCCCTCTGCTGGCAGTCTCTGGTAATGCAGGAGAGTCATGCTGCCCTCTGCTGGCAGTCTCTGGTAATGCAGGAGAGTCTTGCTGCCCTCTGCTGGCAGTGTCTGGTAATGCAGGAGAGCCATGCTGCCCTCTGCTGGCAGTCTCTGGTAATGCAGGAGAGTCATGCTGCCCTCTGCTGGCAGTCGCAGGTAATGCAGGAGAGTCATGCTGCCCTCTGCTGGCAGTCGCAGGTAATGCAGGAGAGTCATGCTGCCCTCTGCTGGCAGTCTCTGGTAATGCAGGAGAGTCATGCTGCCCTCTGCTGGCAGTCTCTGGTAATGCAGGAGAGTCTTGCTGCCCTCTGCTGGCAGTCTCCCGTAATGCAGGAGAGTCATGCTGCCCTCTGCTGGCAGTCTCTGGTAATGCAGGAGAGTCATGCTGCCCTCTGCTGGCAGTCTCTGGTAATGCAGGTGAGTCATGCTGCCCTCTGCTGGCAGTCTCTGGTAATGCAGGAGAGTCATGCTGCCCTCTGCTGTCAGTCTCTGGTAATGCAGGAGAGTCATGCTGCCCTCTGCTGGCAGTCTCTGGTAATACAGGAGAGTCATGCTGCCCTCTGCTGGCAGTCTCTGGTAATGCAGAAGAGTCATGCTGCCCTCTGCTGGCAGTCTCTGGTAATGTAGGAAAGTCGTGCTGCCCTCTGCTGGCAGTCTCTGGTAATGCAGGAGAGTCATGCTGCCCTCTGCTGGCAGTCTCTGGTAATGCAGGAGAGTCATGCTGCCCTCTGCTGGCAGTCTCTGGTAATGCAGGAGAGTCGTGCTGCCCTCTGCTGGCAGTCTCTGGTAATGCAGGAGAGTCGTGCTGCCCTCTGCTGGCAGTCTCTGGTAATGCAGGAGAGTCATGCTGCCCTCTGCTGGCAGTCTCTGGTAATGCAGGAGAATCATGCTGCCCTCTGCTGGCAGTCTCTGGTAATGCAGGAGAGTCATGCTGCCCTCTGCTGGCAGTCTCTGGTAATGCAGGAGAGTCATGCTGCCCTCTGCTGGCAGTCTCTGGTAATGCAGGAGAGTCATGCTGCCCTCTGCTGGCAGTGTCTGGTAATGCAGGAGAGTCATGCTGCCCTCTGCTGGCAGTCTCTGGTAATGCAGGAGAGTCATGCTGCCCTCTGCTGGCAGTCTCTGGTAATGCAGGAGAGTCATGCTGCCCTCTGCTGGCAGTGTCTGGTAATGCAGGAGAGTCATGCTGCCCTCTGCTGGCAGTCTCTGGTAATGCAGGAGAGTCATGCTGCCCTCTGCTGGCAGTCTCTGGTAATGCAGGAGAGTCATGCTGCCCTCTGCTGACAGTGTCTGGTAATGCAGGAGAGTCATGCTGCCCTCTGCTGACAGTGTCTGGTAATGCAGGAGAGTCATGCTGTCCTCTGCTGGCAGTCTCTGGTAATGCAGGAGAGTTATGCTGCCCTCTGCTGGCAGTCTCTGGTAATGCAGGAGAGTCATGCTGCCCTCTGCTGGCAGTCTCTGGTAATGCAGGAGAGTCATGCTGCCCTCTGCTGGCAGTCTCTGGTAATGCAGGAGTGTCATGCTGCCCTCTGCTGTCAGTCTCTGGTAATGCAGGAGAGTCATGCTGCCCTCTGCTGGCAGTCTCTGGTAATGCAGGTGAGTCATGCTGCCCTCTGCTGGCAGTCTCTGGTAATGCAGGAGAGTCATGCTGCCCTCTGCTGGCAGTCTCTGGTAATGCAGGAGAGTCATGCTGCCCTCTGCTGGCAGTGTCTGGTAATGCAGGAGAGTCATGCTGCCCTCTGCTGGCAGTCTCTGGTAATGCAGGAGAGTCATGCTGCCCTCTGCTGGCAGTCTCTGGTAATGCAGGAGAGTCATGCTGCCCTCTGCTGGCAGTCTCTGGTAATGCAGGAGAGTCATGCTGCCCTCTGCTGGCAGTCTCTGGTAATGCAGGAGAGTCATGCTGCCCTCTGCTGGCAGTCTCTGGTAATGCAGGAGAGTCATGCTGCCCTCTGCTGACAGTCTCTGGTAATGCAGGAGAGTCATGCTTCCCTCTGCTGGCAGTCTCTGGTAATGCAGGAGAGTCATGCTGCCCTCTGCTGGCAGTCTCTGGTAATGCAGGAGAGTCTTGCTTCCCTCTGCTGGCAGTCTCTGGTAATGCAGGAGAGTCATGCTGCCCTCTGCTGGCAGTCTCTGGTAATGCAGGAGAGTCATGCTGCCCTCTGCTGGCAGTCTCTGGTAATGCAGGAGAGTCATGCTGCCCTCTGCTGGCAGTCTCTGGTAATGCAGGAGAGTCATGCTGCCCTCTGCTGGCAGTCTCTGGTAATGCAGGAGAGTCATGCTGCCCTCTGCTGGCAGTCTCTGGTAATGCAGGAGAGTCATGCTGCCCTCTGCTGGCAGTCTCTGGTAATGCAGGAGAGTCATGCTGCCCTCTGCTGGCAGTCTCTGGTAATGCAGGTGAGTCATGCTGCCCTCTGCTGGCAGTCCCTGGTAATGCAGGAGAGTCTTGCTGCCCTCTGCTGGCAGTCTCTGGTAATGCAGGAGAGTCATGCTGCCCTCTGCTGGCAGTCTCTGGTAATGCAGGAGAGTCATGCTGCCCTCTGCTGGCAGTCTCTGGTAATGCAGGAGAGTCATGCTGCCCTCTGCTGGCAGTCTCTGGTAATGCAGGAGAGTCATGCTGCCCTCTGCTGGCAGTCCCTGGTAATGCAGGAGAGTCATGCTGCCCTCTGCTGGCAGTCTCTGGTAATGCAGGAGAGTCATGCTGCCCTCTGCTGGCAGTCTCTGGTAATGCAGGAGAGTCATGCTGCCCTCTGCTGGCAGTCTCTGGTAATGCAGAAGAGTCATGCTGCACTCTGCTGGCAGTCTCTGGTAATGCAGGAGAGTCATGCTGCCCTCTGCTGGCAGTCTCTGGTAATGCAGGAGAGTCATGCTGCCCTCTGCTGGCAGTCTCTGGTAATGCAGGAGAGTCATGCTGCCCTCTGCTGGCAGTCTCTGGTAATGCAGGAGAGTCATGCTGCCCTCTGCTGGCAGTCTCTGGTAATGCAGGAGAGTCTTGCTGCCCTCTGCTGGCAGTCTCTGGTAATGCAGGAGAGTCATGCTGCCCTCTGCTGGCAGTCGCAGGTAATGCAGGAGAGTCATGCTGCCCTCTGCTGGCAGTCTCTGGTAATGCAGGAGAGTCTTGCTGCCCTCTGCTGGCAGTCTCCCGTAATGCAGGAGAGTCATGCTGCCCTCTGCTGGCAGTCTCTGGTAATGCAGGAGAGTCATGCTGCCCTTTGCTGGCAGTCTCTGGTAATACAGGAGAGTCATGCTGCCCTCTGCTGTCAGTCTCTGGTAATGCAGGAGAGTCATGCTGCCCTCTGCTGGCAGTCTCTGGTAATGCAGGAGAGTCATGCTGCCCTCTGCTGGCAGTCTCTGGTAATGCAGGAGAGTCATGCTGCCCTCTGTTGGCAGTTGCTGGTAATGCAGGAGAGTCATGCTGCCCTCTGCTGGCAGTCTCTGGTAATGCAGGAGAGTCATGCTGCCCTCTGCTGGCAGTTTCTGGTAATGCAGGAGAGTCATGCTGCCCTCTGCTGGCAGTCTCTGGTAATGCAGGAGAGTCATGCTGCCCTCTGCTGGCAGTCTCTGGTAATGCAGGAGAGTCATGCTGCCCTCTGCTGGCAGTCTCTGGTAATGCAGGAGAGTCATGCTGCCCTCTGCTGGCAGTGTCTGGTAATGCAGGAGAGTCATGCTGCCCTCTGCTGGCAGTCTCTGGTAATGCAGGAGAGTCATGCTGCCCTCTGCTGGCAGTGTCTGGTAATGCAGGAGAGTCATGCTGCCCTCTGCTGGCAGTCTCTGGTAATGCAGGAGAGTCATGCTGCCCTCTGCTGGCAGTCTCTGGTAATGCAGGAGAGTCATGCTGCCCTCTGCTGGCAGTCTCTGGTAATGCAGGAGAGTCATGCTGCCCTCTGCTGGCAGTCTCTGGTAATGCAGGAGAGTCATGCTGCCCTCTGCTGGCAGTCTCTGGTAATGCAGGAGAGTCATGCTGCCCTCTGCTGGCAGTCTCTGGTAATGCAGGAGAGTCATGCTGCCCTCTGCTGGCAGTCTCTGGTAATGCAGGAGAGTCATGCTGCCCTCTGCTGGCAGTCTATGGTAATGCAGGAGAGTCTTGCTGCCCTCTGCTGGCAGTCTCTGGTAATGCAGGAGAGTCATGCTGCCCTCTGCTGGCAGTCTCTGGTAATGCAGGAGAGTCTTGCTGCCCTCTGCTGGCAGTGTCTGGTAATGCAGGAGAGTCATGCTGCCCTCTGCTGGCAGTCTCTGGTAATGCAGGAGAGTCATGCTGCCCTCTGCTGGCAGTCTCTGGTAATGCAGGAGAGTCATGCTGCCCTCTGCTGGCAGTCTCTGGTAATGCAGGAGAGTCATGCTGTCCTCTGCTGGCAGTCTCTGGTAATGCAGGAGAGTCGTGCTGCCCTCTGCTGGCAGTTTCTGGTAATGCAGGAGAGTCATGCTGCCCTCTGCTGGCAGTGTCTGGTAATGCAGGAGAGTCATGCTGCCCTCTGCTGGCAGTCTCTGGTAATGCAGGAGAGTCATGCTGCCCTCTGCTGGCAGTCTCTGGTAATGCAGGAGAGTTATGCTGCCCTCTGCTGGCAGTTTCTGGTAATGCAGGAGAGTCATGCTGCCCTCTGCTGGCAGTCTCTGGTAATGCAGGAGAGTCATGCTGCCCTCTGCTGGCAGTCTCTGGTAATGCAGGAGAGTCATGCTGCCCTCTGCTGGCAGTCTCTGGTAATGCAGGAGAGTCATGCTGCCCTCTGCTGGCAGTGTCTGGTAATGCAGGAGAGTCATGCTGCCCTCTGCTGGCAGTCTCTGGTAATGCAGGAGAGTCATGCTGCCCTCTGCTGGCAGTGTCTGGTAATGCAGGAGAGTCATGCTGCCCTCTGCTGGCAGTCTCTGGTAATGCAGGAGAGTCATGCTGCCCTCTGCTGGCAGTCTCTGGTAATGCAGGAGAGTCATGCTGCCCTCTGCTGGCAGTCTCTGGTAATGCAGGAGAGTCATGCTGCCCTCTGCTGGCAGTCTCTGGTAATGCAGGAGAGTCATGCTGCCCTCTGCTGGCAGTCTCTGGTAATGCAGGAGAGTCATGCTGCCCTCTGCTGGCAGTCTCTGGTAATGCAGGAGAGTCATGCTGCCCTCTGCTGGCAGTCTCTGGTAATGCAGGAGAGTCATGCTGCCCTCTGCTGGCAGTCTATGGTAATGCAGGAGAGTCTTGCTGCCCTCTGCTGGCAGTCTCTGGTAATGCAGGAGAGTCATGCTGCCCTCTGCTGGCAGTCTCTGGTAATGCAGGAGAGTCATGCTGCCCTCTGCTGGCAGTCTCTGGTAATGCAGGAGAGTCATGCTGCCCTCTGCTGGCAGTCTCTGGTAATGCAGGAGAGTCATGCTGCCCTCTGCTGGCAGTCTCTGGTAATGCAGGAGAGTCATGCTGCCCTCTGCTGGCAGTCTCTGGTAATGCAGGAGAGTCATGCTGCCCTCTGCTGACAGTGTCTGGTAATGCAGGAGAGTCATGCTGCCCTCTGCTGGCAGTCTCTGGTAATACAGGAGAGTCATGCTGCCCTCTGCTGGCAGTCTCTGGTAATGCAGGAGAGTCATGCTGCCCTCTGCTGGCAGTCTCTGGTAATACAGGAGAGTCATGCTGCCCTCTGCTGGCAGTCTCTGGTAATACAGGAGAGTCATGCTGCCCTCTGCTGGCAGTCTCTGGTAATGCAGGAGAGTCATGCTGCCCTCTGCTGGCAGTCTCTGGTAATGCAGGAGAGTCATGCTGCCCTCTGCTGGCAGTCTCTGGTAATACAGGAGAGTCATGCTGCCCTCTGCTGGCAGTCTCTGGTAATGCAGGAGAGTCATGCTGCCCTCTGCTGGCATTCTCTGGTAATGCAGGAGAGTCATGCTGCCCTCTGCTGACAGTGTCTGGTAATGCAGGAGAGTCATGCTGCCCTCTGCTGGCAGTCTCTGGTAATGCAGGAGAGTCATGCTGCCCTCTGCTGGCAGTCTCTGGTAATGCAGGAGAGTCATGCTGCCCTCTGCTGGCAGTCTCTGGTAATGCAGGAGAGTCATGCTGCCCTCTGCTGGTAGTCTCTGGTAATGCAGGAGAGTCATGCTGCCCTCTGCTGGCAGTCTCTGGTAATGCAGGAGAGTCATGCTGCCCTCTGCTGGCAGTCTCTGGTAATGCAGGAGAGTCATGCTGCCCTCTGTTGGCAGTTGCTGGTAATGCAGGAGAGTCATGCTGCCCTCTGCTGGCAGTCACTGGTAATGCAGGAGAGTCATGCTGCCCTCTGCTGGCAGTCTCTGGTAATGCAGGAGAGTCATGCTGCCCTCTGCTGGCAGTCTCTGGTAATGCAGGTTGTCTGATACCAGTTTCATTAAAGGGACATCCATGGGTCATCTGTGACAAAAAAAATTCAGATTTATTCCTATCGAATATTATAATGGGGAGAGAAGCCACGACCATCGCCTCCCCTCTGCCCCTGTGTTATATATTACAGATGGCTGCACATTTGCAGTCGCTCTGTCCCTGTCACGGATACGCTCATGTTCCCCGCTCCGCTCCGCTCCGGCGCCGTCGGCCTAAATGGAGCTTTATCTGGGAATTGCACAGTTTTCCAT